>NC_056733.1:1639969864-1639997364 GCF_019279795.1 Protopterus annectens | reverse complement strand
ACACAGATCGACTAAAGTCCCTCTCACTATACTCTATATCATATAGACTTCTTAGGGGAGACTTATGCCTGGCTTACAGAGCAATCTCAGACCCAGACCTAATGAACTTGCTGCATATCTATAAATTAAATGGGACTAGAGCAACCCACTCCAGGTACCCAAATATGGCCTGCAACATAAATAGGACAATCTGGAGGGACACATTTGTCTCCCAGTGACTTCCACATCTTTGAAATAAGCTACCAATTCATGTGAAACAGAGCACCTCTATGACACTGTTCAAGGGGAACATGGACGAGTGGATGGGGACTGTAAATTCTTACTAGGGATAGTGCCACAACCCTCCTGAACATGGGTAGTCATTACTAAATGTAATCTTTTGGTACTGACTAGCATTTCTATGGTATTACATTGAGATGAAATGGCTAGGCTTGAAATGATCTCCAGGTCGATAGCCTAGTAATTTCTTATGATCCTATAATCCTATAATCTTATGGATCTCTTTTAGATACTTTTAAAGGATGGTACTTATCTCTAGTGTCTAGTGGGGCCTGCAGCCTGCACAATTTTTTTAATATGCCTTTAAAGCATACTATATATAGTATTCCTGGTGTCTAGTGTTCCCCCATCCCATGTTATGTGTAAGTGCTTTTCGGTCACATTATGGGGTCTAGTGTTTCCCGAACCCTGTGTGTCATTAAGACATGTAGCTTAAAACTTATCCCTCATGGCTGGTGGTTGCTCCACCCCTAATCCTCATTCTGTTTTACTCAGGCATGAATTAAAGAGGTATCCCTGATGACTAGTTGCTTCCTCAACCTCCTGATCCCTATTTTTCAAGTGCCAGACAGACACGGGCATGTAAAGAGGTATCCCTAGTGACTAGTGATTTTCCCCCAACCAATATTGCAGGCTCTGCTCATTAGTTTAGGGGCCTCTCACTCACCCACACACACACTTACTTGCACATACACACACACACACACACACACACACACACACACACACACACGCACACACATGCTCACACACATGCTCAGATGCTCAGATACATACACACAGCAAATACATACACGCACACACGCACACACATACACACACACACACACACACACACACACACACACACACACACACACACACACACACACACAAACACATATAAGAAATATTACATAGGGGAAACCAAGAGAAGTATTGGAGAAAGGATAAAGGAACATATTAGAGATGTTAAGAAAAATAAGGTTATTACTCCTATAGCAGAACATTTTAACAGGGTACACATGGGGGATGTAAAAAGTTTGAAAGTAACAGTTTTGGAACAAGTGTCACAGCAGTATGGAAATGTAGAAATGTTGAAGCACATATTAAGGAGAAAATAATCTATTTTTATTATTAAATACAACACTTTACAACTAAATGGTTTGAATAAGGAATGCAATTGCCAAAGTTTCATTTAATGGCGTTTTAACTTTAAAAAATAGTATGAATTGAATTTTAGTAATTTGAATGTAATTAGTTAATTGAAGGAAATGTAATTAAGTTAATGTATAAAATGTGAGGTTTTTAGAAGCCAAAATTTTTATTCTGTAAAGGCTGTTTGTGGCCGAGGCGCTAAGAGAATTTTATTGTGGCATTAAACAACGCTTGGTGAACGGAAGAGCTAGAATTCACTGGTCTTTTTCTTTTTCTTTGCTGTGCGGATTTTGGAACTGTCCTCAGTGGTTTTATAATATCCCTGATGACTAGTTGCTTCCTCAACCTCCTGATCCCTGTTTTTTAAGTGCCACTCAGACACGGGCATGTAAAGAGGTATCCCTAGTGACTAGTGATTTTCTCCCAACCAATATTGCAGGCTCTGCTCATTAGTTTAGGGGCCTCTCACTCACCCACACACACACTTACTTGCACACACACACACACACACACACACACACACACACACACACACACGTGCTCACACACATGCTCAGATACCTACACACACACAAATACACACACGCACACATGCACACACGCACACACATACACACACACACACACACACACACACACACACACACACACACACACACACACACACATGCACACTTACATGCACATACCCCCCCCCACACACACACACACACACACACACACACACACACGCACGCACACACACACATGCATGCATACCTAACAAACTTACCCCTTCATTCCCTCCCCTATTGCTACCTCCCAGGCAGACACCCACTCACACATATGTTCACATATTCAGCCCCTTGCATATACTCATGCACATGCCCTCTAACATTTCATTAACATTAGCATTAAACTCCTCAACATTTTACGCTTATGTGATGGAGGAACATGTTTTTTTTTTTGGTTGTGTTCTCCACCATAAGTGACCAGTAGCAGCTATGCTAATCTAAGCAGATGAGTGATTCTCTGAATTGCTTGGCTGCACAGATGCTTTACTGCAGGCAATTCCAGGGGAGACCACTTGGTTAATCAGCACGTGCCTCTCACCTAGACTGCCTCATTAGCATGTAGCATGATCATAGATACAGCCCACCATGATAGAGCTGTCTTTGAATTCCAAAAAGTCACCAAGAGGTGTACACAATATGCACACATTTCAGTAACCATTATGAATTCAGCCCAAAATATTTAAGATCAATTTACACATAACTTTCGCATATAAAAGTATCCCACATAGCCCCTTAATTTAAATATAGCAGCAATAAGATCTTACAGTGGTCTAGAAAGGAGCAGTACTCTAATCTCTAGTGTACTATAACCCTGATATTACCACAAGCAACCATTTAATTGAAGTAGTGATTTGATTTGACCAACATATACAAAATTGCATAAGAAAAACTCATCAAAAACTAGGGCTGCTTTGCAGAGCCAAAAACTTTCACACAAATATAACTAAAACTACACTTCCCACTATGCATCTCCTCCCCACTCTTCTTTATGTTGGTCCCATCCTTACTAACCTCCAGGCTTCCCAAAAATTGAACAAAGCTGCTAAATTTGCAGCACATGCCCCTTTCAGAACCCACCACTGTATAATACTGAAAAGACTAAACTGGTTAGAACTGCCACATTAACCAACATATATACAGCTACTTACCGCCATGTTCCTAGTTGGTCATTGAGACCCAGTGACCAAAAACTCCTGTCTGTCTACAAACCTATCAAATCTGCTGGTTGTTGTCTCTACTTGTAAAGGTTGTTAAGGCATGGAACTCCTTAGCTGCATCCATCAGGTCTGTACTCTCCCACTCATCTTTCAAAATCACTCTGAAAAACTTTCTAGCTAAAATCTGGATCTGTTCTTGCTCAAAACCAGGCTAATCTACATCCCTAAATGTGAGCAAGTAGCTTTTCATTCCCTATATCTCCTTACTCTCCCTTCTTCACTTACTTGCTTACTGCTGTCTAATTCTCTTCCCTGACTTTCTCTCTAAATATACCATAAGCCTGTTTTTCCCGTCACTTCATATTGGAATCCCTCCTTTAATTTCTCTAAAAATTGTCTAAAATTTCTCTAAATATTAAATGATTGTCATATACCTTGTACCGATTCTTAACTAATGTTTTTATATTATGTCTAATTTGTTATACCAATTTAAACTGCAGAAGTTTTTGTTTTATTTTTCAATATTGTAAAATTATTGTTCTCAAAATGTATTGTAATAATGTGGAGCTTTTCTTTCCAGGACTCCACTGAAATTGGGCTTCTACCCATTTGGGCTTTTCTGGTAATCAAATGTCAATAAATAAATAAATAAAATAAATAATTAAACAGGCCACCAACTGACCTCAACATAATAAAGGATTCTCATGTGTTTGTGTGTAGAGGACACCACTGCTGCGGAACAGACTCCCCATCCTCATAAAACAAGGTTAATTCCTGTCTATATTCATTTGCAACTTAGGTTTACATATGGGAAACAGAAAATGTACCCCAAGACTGCCTCTCTGCCCCTTGTACTACTCTAATGGACAGAGGCAGCTTCAAAATCTTTATCCCATGCTTGGGTCCCCTCAAATTAATAATGATATTATACCACTTCTTCTCATTAAGGTTAATTTATAATTACTGACTATGGGATGAGTAAGGCCAATCTATAACCAAATGGGATGGTTATTTTGAGTACAAAAAGGAAAACTGGCTAGACTTAAAATGTCTCACGAGGGCAGCTAGCCTAGAAGTTGCTGTGAACTTATGAGTGTGTTTTTGTGTGGCGCGTGTGTTTGTGTGTGTGTGTGTGTGTGTGTCTGTATGTGTGTATGAGTATAGTGTCTGCACGTGCATGTGTGCATATATATATATATATATATATATATATATATATATATATATGTGTGTGTGTGTGTACATATACATATTTTCATATAGATATATATATATATATTCCCCTAGATTCACAAAAGCTTGCACAGAGTGCAAGACTGGTGCAGGAGGCCACACAGGCAATATGCCTGCTGTGAGCTCCAGGAACAGCCAAGAGGGGCGTGCATGAGCGCTCCTACACTAATCCTGCACGGACAAAGCCCTGGTATGCAAATCACCCCATTTGCAAGTGAAATCCATGCAAATGAGATGATTTTGCAATCCAGGAAGCTTGCAACAGTCCGTGCAAGACTAGTGCTATCAGCAGAAATGTACTCGGTTAGTAACTGAGTACATTCCTGCAAAATCCAAAACTGAGCTATGACAGTTTCAAATAAAGATTGCATATCATTGAACAAGCATGCCAATGCTAAGTATAAGGCCATTGGCATTGCAAACAATACAAAAAATTAAAAAATCAACTTTTTTTTTTTTTTTTTTGCCGATCTCGGCTGTTTAAGCATAGGGCAGCGGCATGCAAACGGGATCAGGGGGAAAATAAGAAAATAAACCTAAAATAAGCATTCTAACTAAAATGAGGATTCTGCCATGCAAGTCAATGGCAAGCAGAAGACAACCTGGCTAGTGAGTAGTGGTTGCTAAGAGGGGAGGCTCAGTGTGAGATATGTAACTATGCAGTAGCAGGCAATCCTATGCAAATGAGGGGGATGGATAGTGAATCTCAATTTTCCCCAGAATGTGAGGCAGGTCTCAACAGTGTAAGAGTATGAATAGCTGTGTGCAAGAGTAGGAGGTAGGTGATATCATGGGTGTGTGTGTCAGGCATCCTGTATGCGGATTGGAGGCCTGTGGCTCGGGTTTGCTCCCAGCTTAGCACAGCTAAGCTAGGGAGAGTATCTAAACCTACCTAGCACTCTTTACAAAGCATAAGCAGGTGTGCACGCCGTGCACTGGGTTTTACAGGAAGAACAAAGAAGTTAAACCAGGAAGTAGCAGCAGTGTGCACATATGAGCACTCTGCTTGCGCGGCACACACACGGACTTAAACAGGGAGGCAATTGGAAGGGAAATCACCAGTAGGAAGGTAATCAAGGAGAACTAGCTTAGCTGGCAGGTGAAATGCATCAGAATCAGCCAATTACACAGGCAGCAGACCAGCCCTGCCCAGCAGACTACTATAAACTATGCAAACCTTTCTCCCTTGTTTTTTCCAAAAACTCTGCACCACAGGTGTATATGAATGGGAAAATTTTACAAAACGAAAGCAAGTGAAGAAAATGTTAGAGGCTGCTTTTGCTATCATAAACCAGCATGTGCAAGAGGCTGAAGGTGGTGAGGATGTCAGTGCTGATGACAACACACAGTGAGGAGGAAGAGAAGAGTGTACAGACCCAGGAAAACCTACCAGGGGCTACATGAGCTGGAGATAGTGGAGCACTATAGGGTGGATAAGGACCTCCTATAGCATATCGTTGAGCTGTGCCGGCCACACCTCAGACATAGAACCAACAGAAGGGAACCCATCCCAGTGGAAACCAAGGTATGTGTAGGCTTAAGAATACTAGCCACAGGTACCTTCAAAAGGCCAACTGGGGATATCATGGGGATCTCACAGGCATCAGCATCCATGGTACTCCACCAGTTTCCTCAATGCCTGTGAGGCATTGGCCAGCAATATGCGTCTCTTCCAACAAATAGCAGAATACCTTGAAGTAGTGGATGCCATAGACTGCACGCACATACACATAAAAGCACCACCCCATGAGCAGGGCAGGGTCTACATAAACTGCAAGGGCTTTCCCCTCCATCAACTGCCAGGTCGTCTGCGATGCCCAGGGCATTATAATGAATGTGTGTGCTGGAAGCCCTGGGAGCTATCATGATTCCCACATCTGGCATCTGATCCAGCTGTAACAGAGATTTGCCAGTGTGGACAACCTATACGGCCACCTAGTGGGGGATGCTGGGTATGCACTGGAGTCATGGCTGATGACACCCATCAGAAATGCACATACACCCGAACAAGAGCGCCATAATGAAATGCACACACAAACAAGAATCATATAATAGAGCATGTGTTTGGGATGCTCAAGTCATGGTTCTGGTGCCTGGACACATCCGGTGGACCCTTGCAGTACTCTCCATCTACATGTACCTAAATTTTGATGTTCCATGCTACACAACAAGTTCCTACAGAAGCAGCTGCAGCAGGAACTGCACAGACTACAGCCACACAGCCCCTCACCATTGCCAAGGTCAGCACAGGCACAGACTGACTCGGAGGAGGAACAACCTGAGCCTGCACCTGTAGGCAGAAGGGGGTGTGCACAGTATGCCTTGGCTTTGGCAAAGAGGCAATGCATAGCACACACACTGATGCAGTAGGAACCCAGGGAATGAAAACTCTCTCCTCACACATACAGTAAAAGGGTTGCCAAAAATGACACTACTTGTACTTTACCATGTATAGGGAGTGTATTATGTGCATCTGACATAGACAGCCCTCCAGCACCATCCTCAGTGCAGGCACAGCTGCAAAGTAAGTCACCCTTCCTATCAATCACTGAATGCAGTAGTATGGTCTACTAGTTGTATCAATGGTATGGATGTGACATGCAAGGAAGGGAATTGGGTGGCTGAATGGGATGGCAGCAGATAGTGGACAGCTATATGGGCAGCATGAAACCATAACAAATACTGGTGTCAACAAAGTAGGCAGTAACAGACAAGGTGAAAAAACTCACTGCAGGACATGTGCTGGCCCAAATGTGTGTCCATAGGGCACACACATGCATGTCATGGAGGTTCACATACCCAACAAAAGTCCCACCCAGCCAGCAGGACAGCTGTAGATGAACACAAGGAAAGGCTGTGCTAAGGTCCTCAAAGTATGACAATGGAGATCAACCCCCCTCCATACCTACACTGAGTATCACAGGTCAGGAAGTGGGATGTCATTCATGAAGGGTAGGAAGTCTGAAATGGCAATATAGGTCAATAAAACCTATAAACTGTACTACACTGATATGCCTGTAGTCTGCAGGATAGATCAGAATACAGATTTAAAAGGAAGCCAACAGACTACCAGAAATACCAGTGTGGTCTAAGAAAATGTCCACAGTTTGCAGGTGTGCCCCCCTCCCAAACCCTATGTAGAAATGTATTAGCATCCATATGTAGGAGTAATAACAGTGAGCACAGAGTACCTGTGTTTGCCAAAGTAGAAGGATGGATTGCTTTATGTGTACAATATGCAGAGCTCTGAGTGTCAGGTTGATGTGTGGAGGCCAACAGAGTATCTGAAATAGCAGGTGGGTATAGCAGAAATGTCTACAATTGTCAGATATGCTCTCCCCAACCCTATGTAGTATAGCAGTAGCATCTATGTGTGGGTATCACAGCAGCAGAGCACAGAGTACCTGAGCTGCCCCAATTATAACTATGGAATGTTGCATGTGTACAATATGCAGAGCTCTGAGTGTCAGATTGTTGTGTGGAAGCCAACAGAGTACCTGGCATATCAGATGCTTGTAGGACATGTCCACAGTTGTGATGTGTGCCCTCACCAACCCTATGTAGAAATGTATTACCAGCCATGTGTGGGAGTAATAACAGTGAGCATCGAGTACCTGCGCTGGTTAAATCAGCAAGATGGATAGTCGCATGTCTACAATAGGCAGAGCTCTGTGTGTTAGGCAGTTCTGAGTGGTATGCTGTGTGAAAGTGTTCAGCAAATAGCCGTGGGTGGTGTGTCCTGGTGTCCAGTGGTCAGTGCTGCTGATGACTGGGCCAAGCCCACACAACTGCAGTGCCAAACAGACTGGTATCCCAGCAAGACATGTTGCAGCAGTAGACCATATGATTTGTACAGATGTCACAACTGTCACCATCTGGAAGATGGATATGGCATGAGTGTTGGCCCAGACGTACACACAGCACACAGGTGGAAGTACCATAGAGAGAAACTGTTTAAAATTTCACAGTGAAATGGAGACACCCTCTGTTTGTACATACAGGTTCACAGCACATCAGTTGGTTGTGTAGTATGGGGAACTAAGATGTACTGTGGGCAAACACTGGCAGACCACAAAAGGCAGAGGCATGATGTATGTAGAAGCAGCTGGTGTCCACCCACTAGCCAGCAGCAAGGGAAAGGGCTATGTATACCTGTGAGGCAGTTGCAAGTAGCTACCCTAGCACACATGCAGCCAGTCCAGCCCAACATCAGCCTCAGGTAACACACAGGCCAGCTCTCTGCTGCAGTGAATGAATACAGTATGATCCCCACATTACTATGTGAATACTCACAGAATGGAGCATGCTGAAGAGGTGTCCCACGCAGGTGTGTCCATAGCTGTAAGATGGGTGATATTGTAGTTGAGGGCCTCACCATACGCGCAGTAGCAAGCCAAGCCCAAAACCCACCCCCCGTGATATGTCATTCATGAATATGCATTCCCTCTAAATGTACAACCAAAGAAAAAGTGCACTTGACATTGTAATAGGATAGTAAATATAACAGTAAACTGAAGTAAATTACCGGTATGCGTGAATGACATTTAAACAAAAACACTTTCTCGACCTTGGGGTATTTCAATTTCTTAGAGGACTGCCAACTGCTAAATTATGGATTTAATACAATGTAATAGCTTCTTATTTAAACTAAAGTGGTTCCATTGTCACAGTGCTTTTAATAGTCAAACAGTCACCAAAATCTCATTATTTACTCATTTATTTGGTATTTCTTTACTGGAATGGTCCAACTGGTCTGCAGGGGACCAGAAAGTGACCGTTTTCAACAAAGTACTCATCTGAAATACGTTTGCCTTAGATCTGACAAGTAACATCTGTCACAGCAACATACAGCTCTGTAGAAAACATAAATCACAGATCTTGAGACATACTTATACAAATGCTAATAATAAGGTGTGGCTACTGGGATGGCAAGTTTAATCGACCTAAAATGTTAAGAAATATAGAATTTATTGCCAGTTGTCGAAAACCCCAAGTAATATGCAGACTGGGGTGTCACTGAATTTGTGATACACCCACTTCTGCGCGAAACAAACTGGTGAGGCCCTCAACTACAATATCGCCGTAAGATGCACCCTGCCAGCATCCACACCAATGGATAGATAAGGACAGAAACAATTGCCATCACCACCTTGCACACCTATCCTGTAAACCCCGGGGAATACATTGCCTTGCAGCCTGGGTCTGTACAACTGACAGAATGCACTTGCCTGCTACAGATAGCCTGCATCATTACCCAATGTCCCACTGTACTCTGTCACAGGTCTGTGTCATGCCCGTATCGCCACTGTATGTTACTCCATGGACTCCTACATAATGACAAAACACAGTCCACAAAACACAAATGCAAGGACATGTTGACAAATCCCAGTAGTATGTCCAGCATGTTCCAATGCATGAACTGTGGACCAACCTATATATACTGCTGGGATGGAGTGGCAACTATAGGCATACCTATCAGATATTGTGTGCATAATGGTAGGAAGAGGACAGATTAACAGATGGGTGTAGCATTGCCACCAAGGAGTGTGTGAAGGGTGAAACCCTGATGTGTGCACATACTTATCATGGCTCCAAACACTGGGATGGGTGGCCTCAAAACTGCTTGCAAACCAAATTGTGAAGGATTAATGAACAGAATAATGAGCCCTGCCTCTTGATAACCTCAATGAGTCTGAATACCTGGGAGGTATGGCCACAGCATGATATGGCCATCCTGTCATGGTGATAATTGTACAGGCATGGGACCCACAGCCACAACAGCAGGAAGGTACCGGACCATATGCACAGACCCATCAGCAAGTGTCTGCAGTTTCCATGCCAGAATGACATGAGTGTGCAAGAATATGTAGGTTGCACACCACAGTGCTGGACAAAGCTGCATTCAACTTGTAATCCCCAGGAACCTACTGCCAGCAAAGATATATACCTGTCAGTAGTTGATGACATAAAACATCAGAGGTTAAAACAACTCATATCACTGAGTATCCCTGCCAATACAAAAACCATATAGCAGAAGCACCACAGACACAATTAGAAACATTCTCACTAGCCTTTGCCCAATGTCGACCCACATTGTCAGCCAACCTACAGATATCCCGTAGAAGCAGGTTACTAGCTGTAGGTGTAGAGCACAAATACCTGCACTGGAGTGCAGCCTACCTTGAATGGAGCTACGCATGCAATACAGACACTCATACTGGGCATGTTCACACACTTAAAGAAGCGAAGGCCATGTCAGAAAACAAATTACAGAAGGGTCATACTGGACATGCTCACACACTTAGAGAAATGAAGCCCATGTCTGGAAACAACTGTGGACTATACACAGCAGTCAGTCACAGATGTCTGTGCAAACACTCCACATTACACACCAGTCACGCTCTGCACACATACAACAGATGAGAATATGCACATATATCCAAGGACAGCACACTATAACAGCTCAGACATACACATAATAGATGTGGGAAGAGAGTGACAGACAGTGACAGACAGCTCCCCTCTCATGAGGCCTGTCCCACACAGCACACTCTCATTTTGCTAAAACATATGATGTGCACATGTCCATCACTGTACACAATTGCCCCTGACAGCCTCCCAGTCAATACACTTTTCATTGCCTTTCTTTGACAAGCCTGCTGATGTCATTCCCTGTGAAATACACCTTTGCTGAAGGAGTACTCTAGTAATCTCTGTGGTTACATTCTGTAACTGTGTAATGCTCTAATGTGCTGTAGTAGTTAGGTAGGTATTCTAATCCTATTCATGGCAACTGTGAGTGCGTGTGTGTCTGTGCATATGTGTAAGGCCCAATGCTTTAGTGGACAGTCAGTACAACTGTCATTGCTCTTCTTTGACAAGCCTGCTGTCATTCCCTGTGACATACACTTTTGGTGAAAGAGTATCCCAGTAATCTCTGTTGTGCGTTCTGTAACTGTGTAATACTCTAATGTGCTGTAGTAGCTCAGTAGGTGTTCAAAATCCCATTCATGGCATATGTGTAGGGCCCAATGCTTTTGTGAACAGTCAGTACACCTGTCATTGCTCTTCTTTGACAAGCCTGCTGATGTCAATCCCTGTGAAATACACCTTTGGTGAAGGAGTATCCCAGTAATCTCTGTGGTGTGTTCTGTAACTGCGTAATGCCCACATGTGCTGTAATAATTAGGTAGGTGTTCTTATTCCATTCATGGCAACTATGAGTCTATGTGTGTCTGTGCATATGTGAAGGATCCAATGCTTTTGTGGGCAGTCAGTACACCTGTCATTGCCCTTCTTTGACAAGCCTGCTGATGTCATTCTATGTGTGTCTGTGCATATGTGAAGGATCCAATGCTTTTGTGGGCAGTCAGTACACCTGTCATTGCCCTTCTTTGACAAGCCTGCTGATGTCATTCTGTGTGAAATATACCTTTGGCGAAGCAGAATCCCAGTTATCTCTATGGTGTGTGCTGTAACTGCATAATACTGTAGTGTAATAAACTAGTTAGATAGGGGTTCTATACCCAGACATGGTAAATGTAAATGTTTGTGTGGGGAGCAATGTTTTTGAGGCCATTCACAGGCACTACAACCTCCATTGCCCTACTTTGGCAAGTCTTCTGACATCATCGACTGTGAAATACACTTTTGTGGAAAGATATCCCAGTAACCTCTGTGGCGCGTGCTGTAATTGCATAATTCTATAGTGTGATGAACCAATTAGGTAGGGGTTCTATTCCCAGACATGGTAGGTGTGTTGTGAGTGTGTGCATTTGTAATACATAACCTGTGTGGAGGTGGCTGTGACTGTTTGACACCTGGACCCATTGAGGAGCCGGTTTTGTAATTTTCCTATATAGTGGCCATACTATATGTCAAACTGTACACCTTACAAGGATGACAGATATCAATCAGTGGAGATTCTGGGGTGCCAGTCCACACCCCTACATGTGATACAGGGCCTGGTGAACAAAGTAAGCTACCCTAGTATTACACAAAGTACACTATGAACCTGTATCTCATACACAGACACACTTGCCTAGACAGCTACCGCTATGTTGGTAGTACCCTGCAGACTCTTCACAGATAGCAAGCATGATGTGATTGCAGTGGGCTGCAGAGGGCATGGCACCCTGTCCATCAGTACAATAGGCACATAACTGAAGACAGTGCACCTTCACTATGTTCCCCAAGGGATGCCTACAACATCTGTGGTGCCATCACATGTGGTCCACAAAGGACTGTCCATGAGTACGTCCTGCTACAAGAGGTCAGGAGTGGCACATGTCATGATAATCTGTGTACATAACATGGGCCTGGCAATCTAGGTACCCTTCCACATGTCACTGTAAATGAATGTTGGATGTGTGCACATCCCAGACTCCATCCATGTCATGGACTATAGAACACATACATGGCAAGCATTGCACAGCACTGGCCACACACAATGCTAACCCTGGTGACAGGATGGTGAATACAATACCCACCTGTGTGGGACATTCTGACACTACACACCTGATCCACACTGCAGACCATTGTCATGTGGCCTGATGCCAAGGTATACTCCTCACCTAGCCTTGTACAGCCTTCTGGCACAGCCAACTGCTGCACACCCATGAAGCAATGCACACATGCACATCAGTACTTTCACCCTGTGTCCCTGTGTGTGGTATATGATGCTTCCAACTACATTCACACCTGGTACAACCCCTATTGGCATACTGAAGCATTCCAATTGATGTCAGACACCTTCACATGCCCTTCGCCTATAGTACAGCACAATAGCTCCTGTGGTGCATGTAATACCTGTGCAGTACTGTATTGTGGTAAAATAATTAGGTAGGGAGTGTATTCCAGACCCTGACACGTGCGGCAATGTGTATGAGTCGCTTAGAGAGTGTGGCTGTGTTGCCGCTGACACTGGTCGATGTAGACAGGCACTTGTGCTACACCTACCGTATCTGTACAATATCACTGTTGCAGATGTCACTCACCAGCACATATACTTTTGGCCAACTCACCAACATGTAAGCTATGTGGCACATGCAATAACTGCATACACATGTGATAGTAATGCATTGTCAGTCAGGGGTTTGAATCCCTGTACCAGTATGTGTGTCACACAAACATGCTTCAGTTTTACTCTCCCACACCTTCCCTGACATACATTGTCTCTGTCTGTCCCTCCCACACCCTCCCTGGTGGATGTGGATATGTACACCTGCTCTGCTTAGGCAGCAGCTAGTGTTTGTAAGTGCTGGTCATGATCATCTGATGGCCTCTCCACCAATTGCAGTCCCCCTCTAACTGACTGAATGTGACACAGCTGTGGTAACATTCCCATAGCCAATTGCATGGAAGCACACTACAATATCTAGAAACATCATGTTGGTGTTGGGCCATGAAAATCACTGTGAGTGAAACCTAGATTTGGCGTTTGGCAAACATCATCACAGATGGGTTTGGGATTTACCTCCAACAACACACACTGTGGAAAACAGCCAACAGACAAAAGGGGATGTGCCAGACATGACTGCAGAATGTAAATGTTGCTGTTCTTAATTTAATGTAATGTTGGTTTAACAGGGTGTGTGTGTGGTTATGGCTAGTCTGCCTGTTTTAAGATCTGTCATGACAGTGCGATGTTTGTGAGGAAACCCCCATCTGTAGGGTCATCTGGAGATTGGTTAGTGTTTTGAACCTTTTTTTCCTTGTGTTACTCATAGAACACCTTTCTGAGAATGGCAGAAGCATAGTGTGAGGATTGCAGTCAGGACATGGTGACAGCCATGAGAGTTACTGACTTCATATCCCAGATTGGACATAATTCACAAAACACAGTGGTACGACAGTAAATGTCTGAGGTTACCACAGCACCATGCCAATATTGTGCCAGTGTTCATAGCACTACTCACACGTCTGTCACCCTTTGTACTTATGTCATGCATGATATGTGCATGTGTTTCCCTTGCTCTGCAACTGTTCTAGATCTGGTGTCTTGTGGTAATGGAAATATCTATGCATGCTGTTATAAGTAATCCTGACTGCTGCTGACTATTACTGGCCCTTATCTGTTGTAAAACGTCAACACCATAGCCCATATGGGAATGCCGATGTCAGTCAACCCACCTGTCCCACCTCAGCTGGCCATGGCACCAGTCACCAGTAGGTCTGGGTCCCAGCCTGGGACCACCTCCTCCATTGTCCATGCATGACCTTTGGGTGGAACTGCTGCAGGTGATGGTGCTTGGCCCCCCCTGGGAGTGGGGGAGGACAGGAACCTGACACCTGCCGTCAGGTCCAGTCCATGGTGTGTAGGGAGCTCGGCAAAGAGTTTTAAGATCACCTATGCCAGCATGAGGGCCACATGGTGCACTCAGAGGGTGAGCCTGCACCTCCTACCCAGCCCCCAGCACAGTCACTTTTGGGGCCGTGAAGGTGCAGTGGTGATTGCCCATGGGTGGGGACCTCAGTCCCACTGTTTCCATTTGGGGGCTCATGGGCTTGCAACTTCAAAACACCCCCCCAGTCCACGGTGTTCCCCCCACATGTGTCATACACTGCCCCTGTATGCTGTCTTGTCTGTCATCCTACCCAACCTATCCTCCCCAGGCATACCTACTCTCCTTCCCCAACATTCCACTCGCACCTTCAAAAAAGGGCAATCTGTTCCCAAATAATATCTCACCCCATACATAGCTGTCCGTTCCGCACACGTGTCCACTGGGCACATGTAATGTGGTCTAATTGGCACTACAACATTTTATTGTTGTCCTCACCCCTCTCTCAGGGGTTTGAGTGTCAAAACCTACCTCCAACTTCAGTGCATATGCACAGCTGTTGCTGTAGAAGAAATGGGCAGCTATGGACATTCCCTACATTTATTTATTTTATTTATTTATTTTACATTTGTTAACCGGGAAAGTCTGACTGGATACATGTCCATTTTCAGCGGAGGCCCAGGGAGAAAAGCTCCATGTTATCAAAGCATTTAGTAACAACAACATAACAGTGTTGATATTTAGTAGCAAATAATAATGTAGGTTACAAGATGTTTAGAATGTAGCAATACAGCTATTTATAAAGTTTTAGTTAACAAATTAAGGGGAGAATAATGCAGTTTGTAACATGTCTAGGAAGTTAACAATAGGTCAAAGATAAAAGCCATCTGTAGGTTACTAATAGGTGAGACAGAAAACAATTTCTTTGAAGCAATGAATTCAGAGAAGACTTTCTTTTAGAAGGGGTGTGTCTGATAGTTAAGCATATTCAGATAGAAAGCAAGAAAGATAAGAAAGAAAAGGGTATTTAGTTTGGGATTTGTTTAGTGTGGGCTGAAAAAATAGGTTGTAGAGGGAGGAGTTGGAAGACACATCTGTGAGTTAAGACTAATAGTTAGTTGTTATGTTCTTGGGTTGGTTGGGGTTTTGATAGGATTAATAAGTTAGTTACTATGTTTTTGGGTTAGCTGGGGTTTTGATAGGAGCACAACTAATTTTACTGGCTCATTGTCATTTTTGTTTAGTTTAGTCGGGGTTTAGACATGGACATAGCCAGAGTTTGTGCATGTGTGTCTTTAGAGCTCTTTTGAATTGAGGCAAGGAGCTGTTAGAGGTTATATGTGGAGGAAGGGAGTTCCATTTTTTCCCAGTAGAGTTGGAGAACAAAGAATCTTCAGCTGAGTTGTTTGCTTTGGTTGTTTGTACTAGCATTCTGTTGGATGAGCGGAGGGATGTTAGGTTGTTATAGGGGGTGATAATTTTAGTTAGAATTGGGGTGCTGGTAGGTTGGTAGAGGATTTTATGAACAACTATGAGTTGGTTATAGTATATTTGATTGGGTAGTTCTAGCCAACCTAGGTTGTGAAGATTATTACAATGATGGGTTCTGTATGTGGAGCCGGTAGAGAATCTAGCTATATTGTTATAGCAGCTGGTGATTTTGTTGAGGTTTGATTTAGATAGATTAGTAAGGATGGGTGAGGAATAGAGGGAGGAGATAAGATGTGTGTGAGCTATGGTGGTTCTGGTAGTTGGGGTTAGAAGTTTCTTTATCCTATACATGGATCCCATTTTTTTATTTACTGTTTTTATGGTTTTGTCTATATGGGCATTGTAATTCAGATTGTTGTCAATGATTATGCCTAGTAGTTTGGTGTTCAGTTCAGGAGAAATTGTGGTCCCATTGTTTGAAGAGACTGTAAATATTGGTGGTGTTTGCTTTTGGGTGGGGGAGAAAAGTAATAGTTTGGTTTTATTTGGATTCAGTAGGAGTAAACGATTATTAAGCTAGTTTTCTACTTTGTTAAAGGTAGACTGGGTTAGGGATTGTAATTCTGTTGGAGTAGAGGCAGTGCAGATTAGTGTGGAATCGTCTGCGTACTGTATGGAGGTAGCCTGTGGTATAATTTTGGGCAGATCATTGATGAATATAGAGAAAAGAAGGGGACCTAGAATGGAGCCTTGGGGAACGCCGAGAGTCACAGGTAGAAGGGGAGATAGATTATCTTTCTACAAGACAGCTTGTTGTTGACCGTTTAGGTATGAGTGGAACCAGTTACATACTGATTTATCTATGGACAGTGAGTTGAGGGAGTCTAAGAGTAAGCTGTGATTAACCATGTTGAATGCTTTAGATAGATTGAGGAAGAGGGCAGAGGAGAGCAGATTTTGATTACGGTTGTGATTTATTGTGTGAGAGAAGGAGAGAAGGGCAGTGGTTGTATTGTGGGCTGATCTAAAACCCTGCTGGGATGAGGCTAGGAGAGAGTTGTGGGTGAGGTGGGCTAATAGTTGTTTCTGTATGCATTTCTCCATTATTTTGGCTAGGGGAGATATAATTGCAATAGGTCTGTAATTTGAGAGTTCTATGGAATTCCCTCCTTTGTGAAGTGGAAGAATGTGTAAGATTTTCCAGATGGAGGGGATGTAGGATTCTTGGATAGTACGATTGATTAAGATGGAGATAGGGTATGCTATTACTTTAGCGGCCTTTTCTAGGAATTCTGCGGGAAGTTGGTTGGCTGCAAGGGTGGTAGGTTTTAATTTTTCATGTGAAGTTTTGATATAGTCTGTGGAGATAGGCTCTAGTTTTAAGGGAGAGGGGATCATATGAGTAGGTGAGGTAGTGGAAGAAGAGGAGGGAGATAGATTATTAGCTAGGGATTTGATGGTTTCAGTGAAAAAAGTGTTAAAGGTATTTGCTACTGATTCAGGGGGTAGATTTAAGGTTGATGAGGGGGTGGGGGTAGAAGATTTACCTGGGTGGAGTAGTTTGTTCAGACCTGACCAGAATTTCTGAGGCTGATTTTGGTGTTTTTGCTGTAAGTTGAAATAGTAGTTTTGCTTGTCTAACATAATAGATCTTTTAGCTTAATTTCTAATCTGTTTGTATGTTATGTGGGCTTGTGGGGATTTGGTGGCTCTCCATGAGGTCCATGCTGTATTTCTAGAAGTAAGTTTTTGTCTGGTAGTTTAGGTTAGCCATGGTGCTGCTTTATTTTTGGTTCTAAATCTACGTTTGGGAGCATAATTGTCTAAGATGGCTAGGAAGGTGGTGTTGAATTCTGCGACTGCTTGGTCAAGGGGTAGTGTTTTACGTTTGGCCCATCTGCATAGGCTTAGATCAGAGTGGAAACTGTTTAGGTTAAAGTTCTTTGTATACTTGTGGGTTATAAAGGTGGTTTGATGGGGTATGTCTTCTTTTTTTCTCAATATGTAGGTTAGGAGGTGGTCGCTCATATTCTCGGGTAGGGTACCTGCTTTGTACAACTGAGGATTGTTATTTATTAGGATCCAGTCTATAATGCTTTCCTTTTTGTTAGAGTTGTTGAGTCTAGTGGGGGTAGTAATAGTTTGGGAGAAACCATGTAAGTTGATATGGGTGGTTGAGAAAAGTGCTGAACAAGTTGTCCAGTCGATGTTGAAGTCTCCAAGTATGATTGTTTCTTGGGGGTGAGAGGAGGATAACCATTGGAGTGTGCTTTCTAAGGTGTTTATGTTATTACCTGGAGGAATATAACTACATACTATATTTACAGCTTTGTTTTTGTTGAGTTGAATTCTTGAGATTATTGTTTCGGTGTTGGTAGTTACTTGGTCGGGGGGGGTGTTAATTGTAGTTAACTCTAGAGAGGATTTGTATAGGATGGCTACTCCGCCTCCTTTTCTCACTTTACGGTCAAGTCTTATTATATTGTAGTGGGGGGGTAATATTTCATTGTCAGTGATAGTGGGTTTAAGTCAGGTTTCTGTGAGGCAGAAAACATCAGGTGAGTGTATATCTATGAGTGCATGCAGGTCGTGAAGTTTGTTATTTATACTTCTGATATTTAGGTGACAGACTAGAAATGATTTTGGGGCGTTATGTGAGCTTCTTATGTTGGGGTAGGAGTTACATCTAAGGGGTTATTGATGGTTGGTGAGGTTGGGCCCAGGTTAGGATGGATGTCACCATCGGCTTTGAGATTACGTAAACTTTGTATAAGTTAGGTGAACTTTAGTAGAAGTTGGTAATAGTGTTTAGTCTTTGGGTTTAAGTATGTTGGTTGTAATGGATGAAGCGGTTTTGGAGCTGGACTATTGAGGAAGTGGGGTTGTGTTGAGGGAGGAGTGCGTGTATGGTAGTGGATTGTTGTACTTGATGTAGAGTGTTGAAAATTAGGGAGGCAGTGGAATTCATAGACAGTGAGGAGATGAAGTATAATGAGTGGGGGTATGAGGTAGTACAATGGTTTAAGTTTAGGAGATGAGGAGGGAGTTGGTGGATACATGGTAGATATGGTAGTAGGTAAGTTTAAGAGAAGTGAGGGAGGGGTTATAGAGGAGGTAGAGTGTGAGAGAATTGGGAGTAGGAGAGGTGGGTGTATGGGAGATGTTGTGGGATTGGATTTGACTGTGTAGTAGGAGTGGCCAATTATTTGGGGGAGTGAATAGTAGGAGTGGTCAATTAGTCAGGGGAGTGGTTAGGGTAGTATAAGTGTAGGAGCAGTGGGGGTGGGTGGGAATTGGGGGAAGGGTAGGAGAGCGGAGTGAGCCCAAAGGGCGAACGGATCGGGAAGAGCCAAAGAAGAAGAAAAAGCAGATAAAACAATCAGTGGAGTGCTGATTGTTTAAGGTGAGTTTTTCAAGGAGATAATACTTTGTACATATGAGAATGTGTTTTTTAAGGAGGTAAAACTTTGTAGAGTCGAGAAGTATATAGGAGTAGTGGGGTAGGATAGCAAAGTAGGAAGTATAGTGGTTGTTAGAGAGAAAAATGGTAGAATGCAGAATTGTAGCAGTGAGAAAAAGACCTGGGAGGAGGGAGCCACCTAGTGGGTACAGATAGTACTGCAGCCGAGGCTATTCACAGGGCTTGCAGGTCTAAATGTTTAGGCAGGGTAACACAGGGGTTGATTAGAAGGTTATTGAGAGTAGTTGCTCTGTTGGTTGTGAGGGGGAAGGGTCCTACCTTCCTGCACATCCCTAGCTATTTTCCCTACTGTCTTTCCCTCTTTGTGCCCCCTTTTCACCACTGTCCTATCAACCCTTTTTTTCTTTTCTTTAAATGAAATTAGTGGGGGGGGTAAGCGGGAGTAAGCACTTTTAAGCGTTAGTAAGTGGCTTTGCACAGGTTTACAAGATGGTAAGCACTGCGTAACCAAAGTAAGCAATTTTGAGGCTAACCTGGTGTAACCGGACTTTACTGGCAGGTAGCATTGCTTACCTTCATGCAAATTCGTGCAAACCCGCTTACAACTGCTTAAAAGTGCCTTAATCACCCTGTATCCAATCACCATTGTTCTGTCCAGCAACAAACTAAACAGCCTCTGCAAGGTTCGAACCCACGAGCCTGCACACCATAGTCAATGTGATTTACCAGTAGGCCATCACAGATACACATAACACTGATGTTTTCACAAACATAGCATCCAGCCATACCATTCATCAGTATGGGAAATGTATTGATATATGTAGATGTATGTATGTGTGTCCATATATGTATAACTACATAGATATATATTTCTCCCTCTCTGTATTTTATATATATATATATATATATATATATATATATATATATATATATATACACACACACACACACATATCTATGCATATCTACATATAGGCATATACATACTGCATAGATCCAACACCTGTACGCCTAGACGCATTATTTCATACCCATAGTTCCCTCACCCCACTCCCACGCTCGTCTACAGCAGTCCTCTGTTCTACAGATTCCAGCTGAATCTAAGCACACCACTACAAATTGCCCACTCTCCACTTCTAGGGACACATCACGTAAGTTGTCTTGACCCATGGATCTTCAGGCTTCCAGAACATTTAGTCTGTGAACATACGTACCCTTCTTTGCTTACCTTTGAGGCATGCTATGCTACTTCAAAGACTCTTTTTAGCAGAATATTTGGGGTTGACCCACCAGGGATAAATATGCTTTTGTTTCAAGATTAGATTTAGCAGGTTGACACTGTTTCTCCCACTGGTAGTATATGGGCAGTAGTCTGGGAAGCAGTCCTGTGCTACACTTAGCGCTGCTTATTATTTGATTTGTATGATATTTGCCTTTTGGCATTGATTTCCCCTTCATTACATGTTATATATGTGTCTTGTATCCTTGAGTCATGTGTACGTATACTGTATGGGGTCCTGGGAACTTCTACACTTCATTACAATAACACCTCACATCTGGACTTACTACAGTACTCCAGTTCACATATGTATGTTATGTAGTCAGTTATGGCACATATGACTGCATACTGATGCCTTTCACAGGTTCAGTTTGGTTATACTATGGTGAGTACATGTTTCCTACTACCTCATTCTTCTGTACTTCTGTGAAGGCTTGGTGGATAGTTACTGGGACTATGGTGTATAGGGTCCTGGGTTCATGACCTGCATGGCTGTTTATTTCGTTGCTGGGCTGACAAAGGCCCGTTGGATACAGAGTGATTAAGGCACTTTAAAGCAGTTGTAAGGCCTTAAGCCAGCTTACTAGTTCGTACATATGCTTACTATTGTGTATTTGTGCTTACACCTGCTTACTAGTGGCTTAGTCAGTCTGACACTGATACTTCACATGTGCATTTTGTATATGTATATATATATATATATATATATATATATATATATATATATATATATATATATACATATATATATCTATATATATATATATATATATATATATATATATATATATATATATATATATATATAGATATGGTATTTAGTGGGTTTTGCAACAAAATTATTGGTTATAATGTGCTTTGCCATGTAAAATAGACTGTGTTACAGTGGGACTTGAACCGGGAATGCCTGCACATTGGGCAGATGCTCTGCCCACTACACTATTCCTGTTCTGCTTCATTTGCATATTTCTACCATAATGTCATACCCATGGTTCCTTCCCCCGGCCTCCGAGCTCCATGTACACAGCATCCATCCATTCTCCAGTTGCTAGTCCAGCCATACCACACCTCCACACATTGCCCTCTCTGCATATCTCGGTACTCCTCCAGTATACTATCTCGACCCACGCTTCTGCAGGCTCTTCATCCGTTTTGTCCATGTATGTATGAGCCTTGCCATGACAGTACTCTGACATTGGTGCAGATATCGATGTTACTCACAATTTGTGGTTCATCCCGCCAGGGACAGACCTGTTGTTGTGTCAAGATTAGACCTAGCTGGTCTACACTGTTTTTCCCACTGGTAGCATCCTGCCAGGGGTTTGAGAAGCAGCAGTTTGCTCACACATCTGGCCAGCCTCATCTTCTGCTTCCATGGAACCGACACCCCAGGTGTGACATTCTGTGCATGAAGCACGCCCACATGCCCTCACGGCGTGCACTGTTTTTTATTATTCTCTTCAGTATTATGCGAGACTACTGTTCCCACAGTATGATTGGACAGGCACTGTTCTTTGATGATTGAGCAATGTACACATGTTTGCTGGTATTAATCTACATACTTACATACATTTCCTATACTGTTGAATGACTGTGCCGGATGATATGTTTGTGATAACAGCAGTTGTATGTCTATCTGCCAAGGCTTAGTGGTAACTCACTTTGACTATAGTGTGCAAGGTCGGGAGTTGCAGTCTGGGAGTGCAGATTATTTTGTTACTGGGCACGACGAGAGCTGTTGGCTACAGAGTGACTAAGGCACTTTTGAGTAATTGTAAGCAAGTATGCACTGGTTTGCGCAAGTGTCAGCATTGCTGACCTCCAGTTATGGTGTCTTACACTGAGTTAGCTTCTACATTGCTTAACCAGTGTGGGCATTGCTTACCGCCACTGAAAGAGGCTTAAACCTGCTTACTCCCACTTTCCCCCTGCTACTTTATGCATTATTTTACATTTGTTGACAGGGACAATCCAACTGGATGCTTGTCCATTTTCAGTGGTGGCCTGGGGAGTAGAGCTCCACAGTAAACCCCAGCTACTCATTACAAGTAATACAGAGGTGTTCACATTCATAGAGTGTAACAGACATAACATAGCTACGTAACATATTCTTCATGCTTAGTTTACGTTAACATGTTGGTATTATACATGCTTAAGTCAGGTTTACATATCAAGTATGACTGTTGACAAAGGTCAGTTTAAGGTGAAGTTAGATACCAGTTTAACAGTTCTGGATAGGTTACACTCAGGTAATCAGGTTAGGTTTAGTTATTCCATACATGTGTCGTAGAGTACAAGAGAATAGTGAAGGAGTAGGTAGGTCGGTAGAGGGGGAGACACTGTAACTGTATAGTAGGCTGTTGGAATAATTGATAGGGGAGCAATAGAGAAGGTTTGAAGGATGTTGGGATTTGTATGTGAGGCAGGACAATAGGTATCAGTTTCACTAGTTGATGTAGGGGTATAGAGTGTAAGATGGGAGGGAGGATTTAGCCATGTGGTGAGCATGTGCTGATCCAAGTGTGCTTGAGGTGTTCCTTCAAGTGTTATTTACATGTGTCCTTTGGGACAGCTGAGGTAATACATGTAGGTGGGGAGCTCCAGATTCTGCCAATATAGTTGGGGAAGAGGGTGTCACATACTTGTAACTTTAAACATTAATAGAAATGAAGAAGGGGTTGATAGGTAAGTGGTGTTAAAGGGGCACAAAGAGTGAAAGATAGTAGGGGAAATAGCCAGGGATGTGCAGGAAGGCTGAAGGGAAGGTCCTCAGCTGGCCATTTCTTATACAGCAACAGCTGTGCATATACACTGAATTTGGAGGTAGATTTGGACACTCACACCCCTGGGTAGGGGTGAGGAAAACAATAATAAGTTGTGATACCTATTAGATCGGCTTACATGCCTACAGTGGGAGGTTGTGACCATGTGTTCTTTGGTGTTATTTAGTGGGTTTTACAACAACACATCTATTTTACATGGCAAAGTATGCTGCAGTGGGACTCGTACCGGGAATGGCTGCTCATTAGGTGACAGCTCTGTCCAATTCACACTATTGCTTACATCCACAAGGCAGTCCAATTAGAACTGCTCCAGTCAACACCTGCACTCCTCGACCCATAATTTCATACCCATAGATCCCCCCTGCCCCTCCTCTACAGCACTCATCCTTACTCTGGGTGAAGGTCGGGTCTAACCACACCACTACACACTGTCCATTCTCCACTTCTTGGGACCCATCTCGTACATTGTCTCGACCCATGGGTCATCAGGCTTTCCCCAAACTTGTAGACCAAGTACATACGTGCCCTGCCTTGATGAGTCATTGTATGGACGGGACTCCAATTACCCAGTAATTTTTGGGTTGTCCCACAATTGATGTTCCTTTCTATGTTTCTAGATTAGACTTGTGGGTCCACAGTGTTTCCCCCACTGGTTGTACCCTGCATGTGGTTTGGGGAGCAGTGGATTGTTTACTTTGTTTGTGTGTTTGTATGTTTCCCCTATTTGGCTGGCGGGAGGTAATGGTACGTGTTACACGTATGTTGACTGGGCCCCTCACCACCATTGGTGGTACCTGTGATCATATGTCATTCTTATGTGCTGTATCATATCATAGATATATACCTGTGCATACATACAAACACACACACACACACACACACCAACACATGCATATCTATCTATATATATATATATATATATATATATATATATATATATATATATATATAAAGACATGAATGTATGGTTGTCTGCATATGTATACATCTATATGTGGGTATTTATATATATGTATGTCTATATATGTATACGAATGAACTACAGAGGGGAGAGGTGTATATCTATTTAGTTATGGATATATATATATAGACACACACATACATTTACATATTTAGCTTATGTCCTATAATGTTGACTGGTATTGCTGGATACTATGTTTGTGGAAACATCAGGGTTATGTATATCTGTGGTGGTTTAGTGGTTAATAACATTGCCTATGGTATGACGGGTCCTGGGTTCAAGACTTGCAGGAGTTGTTAATTTTGTTGCTGGGAAGAACACCGGCCGTTGGATACAGAGTGCTTAAGGTACTTTAAAGCAGTTGTAAGTGGGTTTGCGCAGAGGTAAGCACTGCTAACTTCCAGTCATAGCTTCTCAGTTAGCTTTTCCTTTGCTTAATCTGCGTAGGCAGTGCTTACCCCCATGCAAACACACTTAAACATGTTTACTAGTGCTTATATATGCTTACTACTGCTTATCTGTGCTTACACCTGCTTACTGCTGCCTTATTCATTATGATACTGACTCTTCACATGTGCATTTCCTGCAGTACTCCAGTTCATAAATATATGCTATTTAGTGGGTTTTGCAATACAAATATTGGTTATACCATGCTTTGCCATGTAAAATAGACTGTGCTGCAGTGGGATTCGAACTGGGAATGCCTGCTCGTTAGGTGAATGCTCTGCCCACTACACTACTGCTGTGCAGATTCATTTGCATATATCTTCCTCATTATACTCTTCAGCCTTTTAAGCTGCTTTAACCATAGCTAAGCAATGGGCACAGCCACACACCTATGGTTAGCTGTACTCGGAGTTTTAAAAAACAATAAAGGGGTTTATTCTTTTTATTTTTATGCCCTGTTGCTGTTGTACACATGGGGGACTGTTGTTGGGGATATGCAGACACCTATGAGTGATCTTGCTCATTTATTTCCACTTTCTGCTGTTCAGCATTGCAGGGGCATATTTATTCTGAGAGCTCTGCTCTCAGACACACCCCCCTGCATTCTTCCATGCTCTGTGTAAGCCTGAGAGGTCGGGCAGCATGCCTTCATTAATATGCATGGTGCGCTGCCATCCTCCTCCTACATGGGCGCTTCCGTGCAGGACTACACTAGTCCTGCATGGAAGATTAGTGAATCCGGGGGATTGTGTGAGTGTTAGTAGGTTAAGGTTAAAGTAAGGGTTAGGTAAGTGGAGTGATTTAGTGTTGTGCCTGCTTGGTGTTATATGTGACTTGTGTCTTTTTGTCTTCAGTAGTGGTATAGTTAGGAAAAGGTTTTTAGTAATGTAATCACTGGGGTTGGTGATAGGGGCAGAAGTAGTGTTATGGCAAGGATGCATGAGTAAGGTGGTTTAGTTTGTTAAAGGAGAACCGCATGCACAGACTAAAAAAACGTTTATTTCATCATGTTTAGATGTTTCCAATATTTTAACACCACTGTGGGACTCTTTACAGGTTTTTAAATATTTTTATATGTAATTTAAGAGTCTGGCCACATGGGGTCTAGCATCTTGCTGAAAGTTAAACATTTTTGTAAACCTCCATGTATCCCAGAATTCAGTGTTTGTCCTTAACACATTACATCACGCAGCCTTTTTTGTTCAGAAACTTCTGTCACTGCATTCATTTTACATGCATACACAAGGGTTTTTCATTCTGTAAATTTCAACTAAAATATCCTGCTGTTAAATGCCTACTTAAAAAAACTAACTGAGACAAAGCCAAGGAACAGACTTGGAGTCTTTGTTTTACTGCTTCTTCTTTACAGAGATCCTAATTTGCACTCTTTTGTGATGCCTGAGCCATAGGTCATTAGATCATCTCCTCCCCTTCACACTTCCCTCCCAAGCTGCCAAAGTGCTAAAAGTAATTCGACCTGTTGTTGCTTTGATTGACACCTCACCACAGGGGACTTGACTCATCCAATGTTTCCTAGTTCTAGCCTTTTCTTTCTAACAGTGGGACACTTATTTATGCAGCACCATGGCTTCCTGTCATGAAACAGGGATGCATAGTTCAGAGTTTTTGGAAACACGCTTGTCAAATAAAACTACCTACTTTCTCTGGGCTATCCTGTTTGCCTGAAATGCACACAATATTTTAAGTGCTGTAAACAGAATAGTTAATGGACAAAAAATACTAATTTGACTTGCTTAAGGTTCAGGTATCATCTGCTTACTCAAATCACTGCTGACTAGTCTTGTAAAGCCCATGTACACATTTTTGTTTATAGTTAACCATTATGCCAACAGTTACACATGTCTTATTAATTGCATGATTTCAATAACAGGTTTGCTGGTGTGTATTTCTTGATTTTTTTTACGTGAAAACAGTGGCCCAGTGTGTGTGATCATACCGTGATGTAGATCAATGCTGAAAAGCACAATGTGCAAACAGTAATACATGTAGTACAGCAACATGTTCCATGGAGGCTTTTGCAAGACAGTGGGGAGTGTCTAATTGCATTTTGATAAGTATACCTGCTTACACACCCTTTGTGTTTCTCCTTATAAAAAGCCACATCACTATTCATCATATATCAGAGATTTTTGTTTTCAGCTTTAACACAAATATATTGCATATGCAAATGCATTATATATATATATATATATATATATATGCATTTTCAGGAAGATATGAAGTCTGACACGTTAATGCATGTCATTATTTAGTAACTTTAATCGTTAGCTCATCCCAGTGATTTGTCAAAAAAACAGAATTGTTATGAGGAACAGACCAAAAATATAAGGTAAAAGTATGGACATTCTGTGAAAATCTGTACAGTTGAGAGGTGTAACACTCATACTACCCCCTACCTCCTTAGAAATTCGATAGAACAACAAGGTTTGTATTACTATGCATTTTGAGGATATGAAGTCTAAAACTCAAATGTCTGCCATTATTTTCTGACTTCAGTCCTCAATGATTTGCCAG
>NC_056733.1:1639917364-1639954864 GCF_019279795.1 Protopterus annectens | reverse complement strand
GTCGGATCCTGACACCTGACAGACAGCAGACTGTTACCTTCTCCTTATTCATCCTAGTGAGTGGGACATCAGTGTGCCTCGCTATCGAGTCACCTATGATTAGTGCATTGAGTAAGTTGTTTTGCCTTGGGGGCTTAGGTTGAGGGGCACACTGTGCGTCTGTAATTGCATTTTGCCATTTATCCACCATGGTATTCATATGTGCTATCCTTAACTTGCCCCTAACCCTACACATTAAGAGTACTAAACACTCTTTCCTTAGATTCTCTAGTACATTTAGCTGGGAGAATGTATCTATGATACTTGAGTATGGATCATTTGGCTGCCTGCTAGAGTTTTTGCTTTGGTTGTGGGGTGGTTTGCACACCTCTGGGATGTCTAGATAAGTGGTGTGTAGGGATTTGCCCTCATCCATTGCTTAAGAAACCTTCTCAATGAATTTGACAAGATTAAATATGCAGGATCTTTCTTTAATAAACACAAACTCACTTGGGTTGAGGGTTTGCAGGTTGCCTATGCCCTTATTTATTAATACCATAATAATTCTTTACACAGCCATACAAGTGAACCTGGTCAGGTGTATAATTATCCTGGTCAATTGGTACCCTATCTTTCTGCATAACTGTCATAACTGTTGCTCCTTTCATCTGACAAAAAGCCTGTTTGGAGACTGATATTGAATGGCCTCTGTAGGTGGTCTGACAACTCCTGTTTCCGTCTGACCACTGGGCAGCCCAGTTTGTTACAGACAAAAGATATGCGTTTAGTTTTTATTAATTTTATCAACATTTATTTATTTTATTTTATTGGTGTAGTACACTGATAACAAAAGATCAGCACTTTTAGGCACAGCCCACGTATTTGATAACTATATAATTGTTAGTATTATTCTTACTTTCAAAGCAGGCAGGATAATGAAATCAGGCAATCACTACCTTATGACTATTATTTACTGTATGCTAACTCCTGGTAAGAAGTGACAGTTGCTATTTCATGATTAAAATAAACTATAAGGGAATAATTGGCATATACTCCCATCAGGCAGGGTTACAGCTGATGATATGAATGCCATTCTTTTGACTAAATCACAGAGGAGGAGAATAATATACTGTGTGAATGCCTTTCTCTGGGACTTCAGTAAAGCCACTCAGTTTGATATACCAGTACAAATTATCTTACATGCTAAAATACTAATACCATGAAACCAGCATGATAAGATGAAAAGCTTTTGTAGCAGTCCTTCTACTGGACCAGTACAGAATCTCTGCCATATGTATGAGGCATGACACAATATGCCAAGTGAAAAAAAATCTTTTTTTGGGGGTTGGGGTTGTCTTGGGAGGTGCATTACTGATATATGCCTGGTTTCAAATCTACAATAATGTTGATGATAATGTTGGACTGCCTTAAACCTAGATAATACTAACTAACACAGGTATTGAATAGAATGTATTCCTGCAAGGGAGTTATTCCAGATCATGAAGCCTAGAATATCAAACAACACGTCTGAGACTTCTTACATGATATTATTATAGTTTATATCATGGCTTAAAATTGCATACTTGATACAGCTACTATTTATTCACAACTGAGAGCTGATTAATTGTCATACTATAGTGTTACAGCAGTACACAGCAAAAGCAAGTGTTTTATTTTGAGAGTCACCTTGTCACTGCTGTAAGGCAATTGTAACCTCAGAGATCAGGGGATGCAATGGTACATCTCACACACGTGAGGATAACCCACCCCCCTTAAACAGCCTAAACTATAAGCATGTTTTGTTTCCAGATTAACTTGTGCTTACTATTTGTGATGACCCAAGACTTGACAGCTAATTGGAAAGGAGATAATGTTCATGTCAAGACATCAGCATGGCTAATGTCTTTAGAACAGTATTTTACAGAAAGAGTTTAAAATCAGTGAATGAGTCACCACAACTGTTCCAGCACAGTGTGCAGATTATCTTGTTTCTGGAAGGTCATGAAATTTCATTGATGACATTGGAGGTCAGCACTGGCCATGGTCTGTTGTGCTGTTTCTGTGGCAGAGCAAAAAGTGACAGTCTTTGTGCCTTGTCCGTGGCTATATGCCACATTCTACAGCAAATCATATCCTTGCTGTCCTTCCTTCTCTTTCTCTCTCTCCCCCTTCTGTGTAAGACCACAGTGTTGCCATGACTGGCCTTTGTGTACAACACTGGTAATGTTTGGCATTTTGGTATCATTCACATGGCATCAGTAGCTTTCTTTGCTTAGCATGGGCTTACCCTCCCTAAATATTGTGAAGTACATGGTACACAGCACATCATACGAAAATGGGATTTCCCATCCTTAGCATACCAGATATGCAAGCGCATTCAATGCAGTTGTCCTACAGCCTACTGACACATTATGCTGTAATCCTCTGGTGACTTTAAATACTAAACTAAATGATAGAGTATCCATGTAGCTGTCTGCAGAGCTTAATAACAGCATGCTTTATAGAAATTCATTTTAACATTGTAAGTGGGCTTGCCCATGGGCCATTTCATCTACAATCCCAGGTAACATGGGGAAGGGTGTATAAAATATACAGATAGATACTTTAGGTTTGCTGAGAAGGGGAGAAAAAATTCTAGAGAAAGTCATGCTAATGATATATTATGTCTCCTGTTCTTCTTTCTTCTGATCAGAATCACTCTATTCCTTGGGTGCCTGTACCAAACAATGTGAGTAAATGTTTCTTACTTATGTGCACCTAGGTGCTGCCTTGCAAACAAGTTGATATACTTAGCCATTTGTATGTGATGCTCATTGTGCACCAACAGTCTTAGTTACAAACGAGGTCTGCAAATACACCAAACTACTGTACTAATGTGCGTCTGTTGTAGCACTGTTATACAGTATTTGCTTTCACAGACATTCGCTGTCATAGTTTCTGGGGTCACTGCTTTCATAATGCGGCAAGTGCTGCATTCTCACCATAGCCGGCCTTATGCATAAGCCAACTAGGTGGCTGCCTAGGGCGCCGCTCAAGCAGGGGCGCTTTTCTGGTATTTATTTGGTGTAGGTATACCAGGATGGGAGCTTCTATCCTTTTTTCTATTTATGACATTGTAGAATGGCAACAGAGTGTTCACAAATCAGAATGGAGACAGAACAGGATGAAAATAGCAATGTTAAAGATTACTACAGTAACTCAAATGATTACTGTGCTAGATGGACCAATATTCAGAGGTGGTACTGAAATACATCACGGGCATGGCTTGACTCTGGAAGATTTGAAAGATCTTGGAAGACATTACTTCTCAGACAGCCAACAAATGCAGTACACTTTAAGAACTGATCTCCTACTCAAAAAATCGACTTTAAAGGAAACATATTCTGAATTATTTCAAGCAGAAGATTTTAGCTTGTTAATCCATGAGGCTAAGTGTACAGGGACACAAATCAATCTACATACACTGGTACAGTCAGTAAATATCGTAGCTTCTGCTTCCTGCATTTTTAACTGGGCAGTATAATCATTATACACCATTCACAGGAAGCAACAAGTGTTTCAGCTAGGACAGAGAAAGCTTCAGTATTCCGAAAAGTCTCTCTCATTCGTGTACAAAAACAGAAATGGTTCTTTTCTGTGAATGAGATTCTTCAACCAACATTACTCTTAAATCTTTTTTTTACCCAACATGCTATCGCTCTACTGCAGAGACTTCTTAGTAACTGGCCTCGCAGAACCTCAATGCATATTCTTGATTTTCTCATCTTCGGCACATGTTAAAAGAAGTTAGTAATGAAATACCCTTCATACAAGTAATGCATAGGTTTAAAATCTACTGTAAAGTACAAAGCCAGCTATAAAAAAAAAAAAAAAAAAAAAACACAAAACATAAGTTTAATAACCGGAGCGCTTAGCTTGACTGCGCTCATGGGCAGCCAAAACGAAAATGAAAGTAGGAAAAAAAATAAACAAGAATGCAAACGACAGACTCAGCTGCAACAAACACATACAGCGACTCCAGGCATTCACACACATGCACAATTAAACTAAGCACTTACCGCACTTCAGCGCACACACACACACACAAATTGAAAAAGCAGATAAAAACAGTAGCAGTAGTACATTGACCAGTACACCCAAAGAGAATACAGCAACAGTAACACATTAAAAGCTATTCATTCTACTAAAACCAGCAGCAGTGCAGTGAAGCACAACCAACCACTGAAGCACGTGGCACCCTCAAAAACATGACCACACTCTAACAGTTTAAATGCGAATAATACATGGCTACCTCTAAAAGCAAACATGGGCTACCTATAGCATTCTTGATTAGAAAGACTTACCTTGTTAAAAAAGTGAAATAATGGCTGAGATGATGCAGGCAATCCAATGCGTTGATGAAGTCCATCACTAAAATGCAGTCGTTCTGACACATAGAAAGAAAAGGAGTTCCGTATTCCACCTATTCGTTTTTATTAGGCTAATACAGTGGGCTGGAACCGACAGTTCTGACATCACTAAATGGGAGGTTCATTGTCCAGTTCAATGGCACATGCAAATATGGGAGTGCTGGCGTCAGTCTGTGGGAGGAAACTGCCCAGTAACTACTGCAGAAGTACAGTAGTCCTGACGTCAGCACTCAAGAGCCAGCTACAGGTTTTTTTTTACGGCGCGAAAACTCAGACTGAAAAAGGAAGTAAATAGTACGGAAAGGCAGGGTACCTAGGAGGTAAAACAGTAGGATTTTTTTTTTTAAAAGTTATATTGAGGATTTCGTTAGGCAGTAGCAAGTAAGAGGGAAATAGAGAAACAAGCAGGTTGAGCAATGTACTGTAATAACCCGTTGTTCTCCTTTAAATTATGGTATAGTCAATTTGTTAATAATCTGCTATAATGTACTTCTCTGGATTTGACCTGTGGAACAATGGAGTTTGTATATTTAATTTTTTGGGGGGAGTTTGTATATTTAACTTGTTCGGGGCATGGTGGTAGAGCCCTCACAACAGTGAGTGTGGAGACCGATGTCCTTGTGTTAAAGCTGATTTTTAAATTTGTAGTTGTTTATCATTTTGTTCATTTATATTTTGAAATTAAGTAGAGTTATGTACTATTTGCATTTGTTATCATTAAGGTTAGACACTTTTTTCCAAGTGTTATTTATTGCTGATACAACTGCAAAATATTCTGTGTTTTGTAGTAACATTAATATAGTATAATATAAGTAATAGTATACATGTATAGTATACAGTCAGTTTATAATACAAAACTAATTATATGTGGAGGTTACTTATCTCTATATACTGCTGCCAAGCTTAATTGTGAGTCACTCTGATCAACACTAAAGTGTGATCATAAATGTGCAATTTATTTGTTTTGTATTTAAAGATCAGGATTCTGGTATATCAGAATATTCATTTCTTCTACAAGATACAAGCCATTTCTGTTGGTCATACCCTCATATCCCATTACTATATTCTACTATCATTAATTGCTTTCTACAGTCTAGCATTGCTTTCAGTTCCGATATGATATAGTACATTTACCTTTCTTAGGGAGATGTCTCCCCACACACATAAAATGCTTTAGCAGTGAAATAAGAAAATTTGGTTGTTGCTATTTAGTACTTAGGCCAGTATGCATAAACCATTATGCAAAAGCACAACTTGCCTTCTACCAGTGTCATGAGTTGCACAGTTGTATCATTTAGTCATTCACAGTCATTCACATTTACAAAAGCCCACAATCTCACTACCTAGGGATTTGCATGACTATGAATTGCTCCAAAATAGGAGTTCCAAAAAACTACTTAGTGGAGTGATTAATACCTTACTAAGATAAACACCCACAGGTGCTGACAACCATATAGATCAACCTGGAAGCATCAAAAATCTGGACAAGGCCCAAGAAAAATAGGTACAAATCTGCACACTGATTAATGTAAACTTTGCATACATAATTATGTAACTCTGCTCACTCAAATGAATTGTGGGATACCAACTTTCAAATGCAAACTAAAGAATGGACAACCAAAATATGGCACCAGAGTCCCCCTGCAGCCATTCCAATGTCCAATTACCTGGCTATGTCGACCCATTTACCATAAACACTAATGTGTGCATTCTGCTTTACTTCTACAATGATTATTTGGATTTTATTTTTACATTTTATAGCACAATGCACAAACACTAATAGATATCTGCTAAACAAAGCAATACTGTCTCACAATGAAAATAGACGTGGCATTAAAACTTCACCTCCCTTGAAACTCACATTCATTGAAACAGCATTAAAACCCACACCACATCCAAAGAAAATGCATCCGGACAGTGGTGGATAAAGATTACCTTTGGGGTATTTTCAAATCATAGGCCCCTTGCACACAAAACAAGAAACATACATGCATTATTTGATGCACCTTCCTGACTTCACTAAATTATATTCCTTGTATAATACAGCACACTTGTTAGACTTACGTTGCATTTTAAATTTATTGTTTGAACATTTTTCCAGTAGGCAATGAAACAAAATGCATGAACCAATAATGACAAAACTCCACACACAAATCGCATTTTAAATTTATTGTTTGAACATTTTTCCAGTAGGCATTAGGGAATGAAACAAAATGCATGAATCAATAATGACAAAACTGCCTAATTCAGAACATTTCCACCATAAAAGTCTACTTCCACACACACAATAAATACATAAACATATATATATATATATATGACTGTAGTGTAAGCCATAGACATCGTGCACAGCTTCTCACACTTATTTTCAATTTCATTTTTTTTTGGGGGGGGGCAGTAGACCAAAATCCAGGGACACAGTTTAAACGTTGCTTGTATAATTTTCGAAAGTTGCTAGAAAAAAATTGTTAGTACCATGCATTTCACTGCCAAGTCTTGGCCCCAGGACCCTGTGCACTACAGTCAGAGCAACATACCACTATGCCAAATCATCAGCTTCCTGAAGGACATGAAGACTGAAACTTAAATGGCTATCGTTTAGTGAATTCAGTTCTTACTGCTCACCATAGCTCTCAACCTCTTAGCACAAAAAACCTGGACAAAGGCAATAATGGGAGAATACAGCCCCAAAATAAGGACAAATTTCAAATACTGATCTTATAAACTTAGAAAATTGCTAGAATAAAAGGTTTTGTGTTACCATTTATTTTCTGAATAATATGAAGTCTGAAATTCAAATGCCTGTCATTATTTAGTGATTAATCCTTTAGTGATTTGCCACAAAAATCCTGAAAAACAAAATATGAGGCATAAATTCACAAGTGGTGGTGTCTAGGGACTTTTTACCTGTACTCAAGGTACAGGATTTGAACCTTAGTACGTCTAGCCACCAGGTGATTCACTTGGGGGCATTTTCACACACACACACACACACACACACATGTGCAGACATATAAATATATATATATATATATATATATATATATATATATATATATATATATATATATATATATATATATCTGTAAATATATATGGGTCTACTTCTGTTAATCAAAAGCTCATTTTTCTGAATAACAGAAGTACAACCCCACTTCTGCAAAAATGCACTTAACCAAAAGTGCACATTCATGAATATTCGTTCAAAGAATCGGACATAAACAAAAAACAACACTACAGACTCGGTTTGGCAGGGGGGCAAGCCCCCATACTTAAATATATTAACTCCAAGATTGCACTACAGTGGAGAAACAGGTATATTCCCTTATCCCCACTGTAGCATGCTTCGGTGCTGCAGTGTTGCTTTTCTTTTAATGTCCAGTTCAGTGAACCGGTATTCACGAAACTGTAGTTAGCGAAATTGCACTTTCGGTTAAGTGTACTTTCACAGAAGTGTGGTCGTACTTCTGTTATTCAGAAAAATGAGCTTTTTATTAACAGAAGTAGACCCATATATATATATATATATATATATATATATATATATATATATATATATATATATATATATATACACACACACACACACACACACACACACACACACATATATATATATATATATATATATATATAGCCATAATTGTTCAGTGCCAATGGATACATTCTTTATTCTTTGCAGACTGAATCATTAATACCAGTGTTCAGAAAATATCCATTTACTACACTGTATAATCAGTTCAATGTTTTTATCATTACCTTATAAACTATGTTATGAAATTGTCCATTTAAATGGAACAGAGTATACACAAAATGCCAGTGTGGGTAAGTAGAAAATACTGACATTTTGTATTTATATCATGCAATCACACAAAGGCTGATATTCTAGTTAAAAAAATGAAGCATCACCTGCTAATTTTGGCCCTCTTGAGAAAATAGTATATTTAGATACAGTTTACTTTATATTAAGAACTGTGTCTCACTCTCCTGCTATTACAAATGTAAAAATCAACAAGGTCATAATGCAGGGATTATGAGATCATTGATATTCTCTATAGACAATAGGAAATAAGGTCAATACAGAAGCTGATGACTTTACTTACAGATTAAGCAGTAAAGGCTGAATGAACAACAAAGCAAAACATTGTGATTCCAAGCTAAATTTTAAAAAAGTTAGACTGCAGCATGAAACATGGTGCAAAATGTGAATTCAAGTAAGACTTCCTAAGTTAAAATATGTAGAATATGTAAAGAGCACTCGCCCTTCCACTATTTTCAAAGTTTGTGAATGAGGTTTCAGCAGCTCCTTAAGGAAGTTAAATGTACTACATCGGAACTGAGGTGAAAGCAATGCTAGGCTGTAGAAAGAGATTAATGGTAGTCTTCAACACTTCACATATGCATATTTGTCATAATTTATTTAGGTAATTAAACTGTATTGTTTTAAGGCCATGTAAATTAAGCTCAAGAAAGCAATCGAAGTAGCAATTTATTACTGTCAATCCCTACATAGTAGGGCTAATATCAATTAAGGTGCATATTTTATGTAAATTCATTTAAATAAAAAACTCTTAAGAAAAGTTTTATGTGAAGTCTGATGCAGCGATATCTTTGTATTAACCCATTTATTCAGAAGCTGTACAATGTAACTAACTATAGTGCCATAAGAAGGTACATAAATGTCTTTTAATATGTTAAAGGAGGTAACGTGTATCATCAAACACACTGGTTACTTTAAATGCTATTATACTGGCACTAGAATGACATTTAATAGCATTCCTAGCAAAAAAAAATGGTTATTTATAAGGCAGGCAACAGCACAATACAATAACCTTATCCCATAATGGTCTTATCAGCAATTTAAATTGCACAACCCAGTGGACTTCATTGTTGTTTTTTTTTTTTATAAAATTATATATAGAAAATCAGTTATCATTAGCAGGATAATACATTTTTAGTTTTAGAACAAAATTAAGAATATGATGCATTTTCATCAGGGACAGTCATTTTTGACATTAAAGGAAAACATTCACACTCTTGGGCATTACATGATAAGTTACAAACCAGAAGGCTAAACAACAGTACACTGAAAAACAAAGTAGTCCTATCTGTGAGTAAAGCGTGAGAAGTCTATGGATGGCTGTACTGTGATCCTCTGTTCTGAGATGATAAATTAATAATCACCTGAAGTCCGCTCCACTATCTAAGTATAACCATTTTCACCTAGAATGAGAAAACAGTTTTATTACTTGTGAATAGTAAGTGTTATGTTACTCAGGATAGGTTTCTGTTTGGATTTTATAAGCTTATGTAGCCCCACAGTGTTTTAAAGCAATTTAATTATCTGCCACTGGTATTAATCTTCCATCAATACCAGCTATCTACCAAACGTTGCTTATAATATTTTTATTTATTTAGTTAGTTATTTGTCTTTGTTTACTGGGAAAGTCCAACTGGGTAATACCCATTTTCAGCGGAGGCCCAGGGAGAAAATTTACATTTACTTAAATTGCATTATACTAAGTTCAACTTAAACATAGAGTAGTTACATTTCTATTTACATTTATGCAAAAACAACAGTTACATTTATACATTCTAAGATTTTACAGAGGTGGAAGTTGCTAAAGAGAGAGCCCATGTGCAACTTAGTGGATTGTACAGGTAGCAGTTATGTATAAAAATTGTTTTGTCATTGAATTAAAGGTTGAGAGTATTCTGATTAAGGAGAGTATTTGGAGAGTACTGTATGGTAAACACAAAGTTTTAACCTTGTGATGAGCATTTGCAGGACATGGACTGGTTAAGATGTTGTTTAAGAAGTGATTAAAAACTAATGAGTTTGTTGGAGAGTTTTAATTGGGTGAAGATACTATTCTAGAGTTTAGCAATGTATTAGGAGTAGAACGAGTCTCCTGCAATATTACTTGACTTATTTGTAAGTAATAAGAATTTTTTACTTGCATGGAGGTCCCTTGCTGGACACTAGGGCAGTAATAAGTTTTGTAGTACAGGGCATTTTTCTGGATGATGAATGAGTTTGTGTGCTGTAGTTAGTTGTGAATATGTTAAGTAGTTGTGTAGTCCTATAAGTTTGTAGGATAGAAGTAGCGTATAAGAGTTGGCAATAAGAAGGTGGTGGCTAGAGTTTTTCTTGCAGTATCTGTAAGGAATCCATTGATCCTACAAAGGGAGCCTAGTTTCTGGTGTGTTGATTTAATGGTGTGCAGTATACGCTTGTCATATTTGAGATTGTCATCAATTATAATGCCTAGACATTTACAATGAGTTACAGTTTCAGTGACAGTATTACTTGCTGACTTTATGGTAAAAGATTGCAACTAAAAAGTAAAAAGCATTAACTTAGTTTCTTGGGTTGAGTAGTAGGGTTCCTATCATAAGAGTGAATGTTTGAATTAGCGAATGCTCTTATATTGAACTTTAAAAAGTGAAACCTGAAAATGTCGAAGGCACGGAACATCAATTTTTTCCCAGGGAAAAAAATGTATGGGCCGTTCTCTGGACTTTGCTGTTTTCTCCAGTGTGGTGCGATCTTGGTGTTGATATATTTAATTGGGGGGAGTGAAGCCCCCCACTTTATTTTGCCTGTACATTGTTGTTTTTTTTTTGGATCAGTGAATTCTTCCCCTGGGATTTTTCTGTTCCTTCGACATTTTAAGGTTTCACGTTTTTAAGTTTGACAAAAGAGCGCTTGCTATTTTTAGCGTTCGATCTTGTGATATAGACGTGAGTAGGAGGATTAATTCTTTGAGCCAGGTTTCTACAGAGGGGAAAGATTTTTGGGTAATGTCTTGGAGCTTATTTATTGTTAAGGCCACACATATTAATAGTGAGTGGTCTGCATACTGAACTAAACTAGCATGGTGAGTAGAGCTGTGGAGGTCACTAATAAATATATTAAATAGGAGATGACTCAGTATAGACCCCTGAGTGATACCTGTAGTAAACATTTGAAAGGATGAGTAGGTTTGGTGCCATTTAACAGCTTGGTGCCTTCCAGACAGGTTACTAAGAAACCACAACAGGAAGTATTGTGAAAGTCCTATTGAGGAGAGTCCAGCAAGCAGTTGCTGGTGTGAGACAGTATCAAATGCCTTTGACAAGTCTAAGAACATGGTGGACACAAGGATACCATTGTTTCTATGTTGGGTTGTTATACTGGAAAAGTGTAGTAATGCTGTGTTGTGCTGGGGCCATGTTGTGTTTCTGAGAGCAGGTTATTTCAGGTTAAGCATTACATCAGCTGCATATGTATGCATTTTTCTAATATTTTGGAGAGGAGGGAGAGAGAATTGCTATTAGTCTGTAGCTATTAACCTCTGTAGATGTGCCACCTTTGTGCAGTGGTATGATGTAAGATTTTTTCCACAGTGATGGGATGTATCTTTCTATGAAACTATTAATTAGTATAGACATAGGGAAAGCTATGACTTCTGTGTCCATTTAGGTAGTCTGATGGTAGTTGGTCTACAGCGAAGGAAGTAGTGTTTAATTTAAGCAGCAACTTCATTATGAGTGAGGTAGGTACTAGAGGGTGGTTCTGACAGGGGTGGAGAGAGGGGACAGATGTGTTAGTGTCCAAAAGAGATAATATTGATTGTATAAAGTAAGAATTGAACTGTGTTAGGATAGAGTCTCTTACTGTTTCTGGACAGGGAGTGCTAGTCTTGCCAGGGAGGAGTATTTCATTTAGTGATGACCAAAAGGTTTTGGGTGGTTTTTATGTTTGTCTTGTAGGCTGGCATAGTATGTTTGCTTGTCCTGTTTGACATGGAGTTTTGCAAGATTTCTAACATGTCTAAATTGCTGGGTTCCAGACTTTATCATTTTAAATCATGAATTTTGTTTTGTTTCTTTTGTCATCCATGTTGTTAGATTGGACTTTACTCCTTTATTACGTGCTAGATTTTATGCCTGGTATATTGTATCCTGGTGGGGGGGGGGGGTCATTATCCTTTATTTCTTGTTTTAACAAGTTTTCAGTAGTCCTGACTACATCTGAAGTGTATGTGGCAAGGTAGGCATGCATGTCATGGATTTTATTGCACATGCTTCTTAGATTCATGTTTAGTAAGTTGAGTTTTGGTTCTGATTTTTGTTGACATGTATTAGGTTACTGGTTTATTTTGGGGACCTGGGCTGGGTTGAATATGTCTGCTAATTTTTTCAGTTGATATTTTATAGAGGGAAGAGTGTAGCCAGTTATATGTTGTTCTTGGTTTGGTATTTGATCACAGATTTGGATACTTAATTTTGAGATATTTATAGATAGATTAATCAAATATGGTTTGTTTGTAGAGATAGGGTATTATGGAGAAAGATAGTCTGGATAGATCATGGTATTCTTTGTGAGGATTATTTCAAGTCCTGGAGCATTTCTCCTCGGGCCTCTGCTGAAAATTGGTTTTGGTCCAAGTCGGACTTTCCCACTTAACAAATGTTAAATGAAAAATAAATAAATAAATAATAATTAAAAAAAAAATGTATTTGAAGGAGTTGGATTTGATACTTCATGATGAAAGTGAGAAGAGTGAGGAGGAATGGCAAAATAATCTGAGTAAGGGGCATCTTATTTGACTTGGGTTTTATCTGTGCAGTAAATTAGGATTAGAAAATGTTATGAAGGTACTGAGTTAGTTGTAGAGATGTAATTTGATAGTTATAGCGGGAAAGGATTAAGACAGTTTGAAAGACATTCTTGGGCAGTAAACTAGAGCAGGTGTTTCTATTGGGAGTGATTGTTTTTCTTTTGGAGGGAACTGATGATATTGGTTTGAGGAGTGTGTGGGTGGTGCTATGAAGTATAAATGTAGAGTAAGAGGGAGGTGGGAATTGGGAGTAGAGTAGGAAAGCGGAGTCAGTCCGAGCATTAGCGAGGGTAAACAATGTGGGTTGAAAACTTGGCAAAGAGAAGGAGAAAAAAACAATCAGTAGCTGAACTTAAACATCCACACATCTGCTGAGAGAGATAAGTAAAACAAACAATGCAGTTTAAAAGGCATCTGTGCTAGTAGATGAACGTCTTGATTTTGTTGCTCTAGAACACGGTTTTAGTTGGAGAGTTAACCCAATATCACCTTGAAGTGACTAATGGTGATAACAGTAAAAAATTACACTTGACTGTTTGAACAACTGTGTAATATAATGAGGTTTCTATGGACTGCCTCCACAAATCAACAAAACAGTGAGAAAAAGTAAGACAGAATGCAGAAGTACATCTCTGGAAAAATACTGGTTCAGAACTGAAAGTGATTATTTAAGAAGAAAAATAAATTTAAGGAAAGGAGACAGTGGACTGCTTAGAACAATAAATGGAGCATGGATAAAGTAGAAAGTACCAATGGGACTGCTGTGGTCTAAGAAAATGGAGCTATTGTATTGGATAAAATTCTTAGTTTTAGGCTGCCATAACATTTATAATTTATATAAAATATAGCCCACAGACTGCTGTTCAAACCACATACTTCACTGTTACATACATGACTGCATGGATAAGGCAATCCCAAGCAAAACAAAGACTCTTTGTACCAAAGGTAAGCGTCCAGTCTGGTGGACCCCAGCCATAAACAAACTCTACAACAAAAGGAGGAAGCTACTACAAGATAGAGCAAAATCCTTAAAAGGTAAGACACCTTTGATCACTACAAGTAAAAAACTAAGAGCTCTCATAAAATCATCCAAAGCAAACTTTGAGAGAAAAATAGCTAAAGACTCAAAAGACAATCATAAGGCCTTCTTCAGCTATGTTAGAAACCTGGGAGGAAACTCCCAGATATGCTCAGAACTAGTTCAAAATGATGTGAAGATTACTGATCCTACAGACATTGCCAACATACTGGCTGACAGGTTCAGTGCAAACTCCCTTACCAAAAGGTGAGATATCTATACCAAATGATTGTAGCCCCCCAAACATCTCTAACGCCCAAGTGAGAACTGCTCTCTCCAAAGCAAAAAACACAGCATCCATGGGACCTGATGGCGTCCCCGGCTGTGTGCTCCACGAACTCAACGAGGAATTAAACCCACAGCTAGGACAGCTGTTTAATCATAGTCTCACCTCTGGATACGTACCCAGGGAGTGGCGCACTGCGACAGGGGTCCCACTTCATAAAGGCGGTGCCTCCACCGACCCAGGAAATTACCGCCCATTAGCTTGACAAGCCTTATCTGCAAAGCCATGGAGAGGATCATAATGGATCTCATAAACAATGACATAGGGAATTTGCAGACTTTGGATCCAACCCAGTTTGGCTTTGTCAAAGGCAGATCATGCCTTTTAAACTTGGTTGACTTTTTTGAAACAGTCACCAAAGCCATTGATGAGGGAAAAGCAGTCCATACAGCATACCTCGATCTGGCGAAAGCTTTCGATACAATACCCCACTCGGGTATCATTGAAAAACTCATCAGCTTAAATGTTAACCCATACATCACAAGATGGGTTGCAAACTGGCTGAGCGACAGAACCCACAGGGTCAGAGTTGCTGGCGCCATGTCAGACTCTAAGCCTGTCACAAGTGGTGTCCCACAGGGCTCAGTCCTGGGCCCACTCTTGTTTGGCATCTACTTCTCCGAAGTACAAGCAAACACAGGAGGGTTATGGCTGACAACGTTTGCAGATGACTGCAAACTGGGCGCCGTAGTCGAAAACACATCTGACACAGATATCCTTCAGAAAGGTCTCACAGAAATGGATAACTGGTGCCAGAGCCATGGCCTAAAGTTAAATGCCAAAAAATGCATAGTCATACCCTTCGGGAAAAACAAGGTTACCCCTAGCTACCTCATAGGTGGCAATCCACTGAGCACAGAAGAAGTTATTAGGGACCTGGGGACCCAGGTTGACAGTAGCCTGTCATTTGACACCCATGTAGCTAAAGTAGTTAGGAAGACCTTCTACATTGCCCACCTTATCGTGAAGGGATTCACATCTAGATCAAGGGAGGTCATAGTTTCCCTGTACTCATCACTCATCAGACCAATGATTGAGTACAATGCCCCATTCGGAATGTATCTGACCCGACACTTGCAGCAGCTGGAGAGGCCACAAAAGTTCCTCACCAAAAGGATAAAGGGTCTCAAAAAATCTGTCCTATGCTGCCCGACTGAAAGAACTTCAGCTCTATTCAGTCGCCACCGCTTGCTCAGAGGTGACCTGTGCCTGACATACAAGGCCATGTCAAGCCCAGATTTGATGAATATGCTTCACCTCAATAAATCTAGATCCGTCAGAGCCACCAGGGTGGGAGACTTAAACCTCGACACGGCTATTAATAGGACGTGCTGGAGGGATAGATTCATCACCCAAAGACTCCCTATGCTGTGGAACAAAATCCCGGTATATGTGAGGCAGAGCACCTCGCTGGCCTTGTTCAAGAGAAATCTTGACCAATGGATGGGAGATCGCAGATATATCCCAGGGATTACCTCAGTGTCACTGCTCGACAGAGGCACAGCAAAATAATGGGTATAGTTCCCCATACTAAAGGGGTGGCGTAAGCCACAAAACTATGGGCTAGGCTTGTAAATGCCCTCGGGCAGATAGCCTAGTATAAACCTATGAACCTATGAACCTATTTGCTTGCAGGGACACTTTTATAGCAAAAAAAAAAAAAACACATGCTAAGTGCACTGAGTCAGTGTTGACTGAGCACATATACTAGCTCAGAGCTGAAAGCATCGTGCAAGGAGAAATAAGAAAGGAAGGGAGGAGACCAAGGGTGACTTCCTTAAAGGCATGCAGTTCCACCAAAGAAAGACAGGAGGATATAGATAATGGAATAGCGAGTCTAGAAGAGGTGGAGAAATATAAGAAAAAGAAATGGTTTGAGTAAGAGAAATATGAGTAAATGTCAGTGTCTGTTAGGAAATAGAGAGTAAATAGAGAGTAAAAAGAGAGTAAAAGCTGACCAGCAGGATGTCAGTGGAGGACAGTTTACAGACTAGAAGGATATTGCTTACAAACTAGAACACTGAAGCACTTATGGGTTCATAGGTTCATAGGTAGGTACTAGGCTATTGGCCCTAGGGCCTATACAAGCCTAGCCAAAATGATTCCCTGGCTATTGCTTCCCACAAATATTTACTTTCTTGGACCCCTGTCTAGTAGGGCTACTGATGTGATCCCCAGGGTCAATTTCCTATCTCCCATCCAGTCATCAAGGTTCCTCTTGAAGAAGACCATTGAGGCACTCTGCCTGACATGTATGGGCAGCCTATTCCAGAGTATGCGGATTCTCTGGTTCAGGGACCTATCCCTCCAGCATGTTCTATTCATTGTGATAACAAGGTTAAGATCCCTAAGTGTGTGGCTCAGAGAGATTGGGATTTCTTTAAGTGTAGCATGTCCAACAACTCTGGCTTTGACATGACCTTGTATGTTGCGCAGAGATTGCCTCTGAGTAGGCGATATGCAACAGAATGTAGGTGGAGTTTCTTTAGATGGTCAGCATATGGCATCTGCTTTGGGCCTGTGATTCTTTTTGATTTGTGAGGTATTTCTGCGGCCTTTCTAGTTGTTGCAGATGTCTTGTGAGGTGTGTCTTCAAACTAGTCACTATGCAGGCTAAAATACATACAGAAGAGCAGATGCCCCTAACACTTACTTAAAGCACAAGGGCACAGGTGGTACATAGTTTGTCCTAAATTAATGGTGGGTGGACTGAGTGGACTCAGACTGCCTATTGGATGAGTCTGTTGTGTGTATGCTTTAGAGATGTTTCCAGTTAACCCTGTAACTCCCTTGCACCCTGCTGGGGGGGGGGGGGCGGGTAAAAGCACTCTCTAAGGAATTTTGAAGAACTATCACTCTATAATAGCCAGGTAGGCCTTCACATTTCTTATGTCACTTTCTGCTTCCAGACAGAAGATTAATGCTGATGATTGATCTATGGAATATTCTTAATTTAATCTTGCAATTTATGAAGCCCACAATAACTTTTTCCATGAAAAAGAATGATGTCAACTAGACCCATCATGGACACTTGCCAGGGAACACCAATGCCTTCCTCACATCATTTCCTGGCCTTCAGGACACAGAGCCTACAGGAAAGCTTAATAAAGAATGAGCATTATCACAGTGAAAGACTACATCATAAGTCATGATGCTGACATGTCCATTACTTCCAAAGTGTGAATGTGAATTATAGGTTCATAGGTTCATAATTGGTGTTGTTCCTCAGTTTAAAGAAGAATAAGAAACATCTCCATGCTCATTAGTATTCAGCTCCATTTTATAATGACCTGTAATTTGTTTATGGCATTCTGCTCACACATTTAGTATTCCTAGAAGGAACAATGGCATTTTTTCAAATAAAAAGAACCATCTGAACAAAACAGTTGAGAGCATAGCAACTAACAAATTGTCATCAGAGGACAATGGCTATGCTTCATTATTATAGCAGTTATTATTGGAATGCTGTAGATATTACAGTGAAATGTGTAAAGTACCACTACTGTTCTGACCATTAGATTCGGAAAAAGAGAGCTGTGATGCAGGCAGGTCAAGGTACATGATTGTGGAAAAATGATTCAGAGACAGCTTTAGCCACAATGAGGAAAACCTAATTGTTAACTAATTTTCATGTTTCTAAATTGTTTATTTTTGCAACTTATGCTATAACCACTTTGTGATAGTAGTGTCCACTGGCAGCCCATGCATGACTTTGGCACAGAAACCATACTTATCAAATGGACAGGTTTGCAGAATATCCCTCATGTTACCATGCATATTTGCCTGTATCTCTCATAACATTTTAGAGTTTCTGCTGAATTACTGAGGATTACAGTCAATAAATAATGCCAGACATTAGAGGTTCATATGGTTTATTGTTTAGAAAATGCATGCTGATGCAATTCCTTTTGTTCAATTAGCTTAGCTTTTAAAGTGAATTGGAGTAATATTTTAACATTGTCACTGGTTTTCGCTATTTATTCCCCCAATATTTTTTTATTTAGTCCATAATCATACACACACACACACACACACACACACACACACACACACACACATCCACACGCTCGATCCCCTACCTAACCACCCCCTATGACCACCCAGGCAGACACACACTTCCAACATGCACAAAGTCATCTGATTCCATCCATATCCCTGTAGACATGCACACACACTGCCACAAAATACACATACTCCCACATACCCCTACATTTCATCTGAACTTCACTGAACTTACCTGCAATGTGTCTTTAACTTTGTCCTCAATGGGTGGCTGTCTTGTTTTGGCCAAGTTAAATTTCCCAGCTGGCCATGGTACTTTACTCAGCAGAGCAATTCTCTAAATCACTTAACATAATTCTGTAGCTAAATGCATTTTTGTGAGAATACAGATGGCTATTATAGCAATAACCCACGCCTGGGTGTGGGTAATGCTGGATTTACCCACGGTTGGCGTGGTTTGGTCCCGAAGGGACCAAACAAAGCCAACCGTGGGTAAATCCAGCATTACCCACACCCAGAAGTGGTTATTGCTATTATAATGACATTATTTAAGAAAAGAAATAATTACTTTTCTTAAATAATGGCATTGTATATCGCCTCTTTGCTGCCCTTCCGCAGCTGTCTGGTGTTCCGGCAGTTCTGATGTACCGCGCATGCCTACGCAGTACATCAGAGTTGTGGGCAAAAACAACGGAGAACGCAAGATCTCCGTTGCTTTTTACTGTCTCGCTATGTTAAATGGGTTTAACATAGCGAGACAGCTTTAAAATAAGCAACAGAGATCTCCGTTGCTTATTTTAAAGCTGTCTCGCTATGTTAAACTCATTTAACATAGCGAGACAGGTTTAAAAAAAAAGCAACGGAGATCGCAAGATCTCCATTGCTTTTTACACACTGTGTCGCTATGTTAAAGGAGTTTAACATAGCGAGACTGCTTTAAAAAAAGCAACGGAGATCTCGTTGCTTTTTAAACCTGTGTCGCTATGTTAAATGAGTTTAACATAGCGAGATTTTATACTAACGGAAAAGTCCGGGCGACGGACCTTTTTCCGTTAGTATATTGAGGGATTTACAACGGGCACGCTGGTTGGGCTGGCCAATCAGCGTGCACGTTTTAGAGGAGGAATTGTATAATTAGCATTAGACCCTCCCTCAGATAGCCTCATTTTCATATGCCATGGCTGTGATGACTTTCCACAATAGTGATGCACTTATTAATACAAAATTTCTGCAGTAGGATAGTCTCTGAATCCGAAAGGGTTACTACCAGGAGTTGGGTGCTGATAGTGGGGTTTGCAGCTCACAGTAACCCTTTCAGAATTCTAACCTGAGTATTTTAAGTGAAAAGTAGAACTCAAGATAAAGTATTATTTAATGTAATTCATATTTTATTCTAAAGTCTCACTGTACTTTTGGGGGGAAAAGTGCTGGTGATAAAGAAATACACTAAGTTCTGAACAAAGATGTCAAGAAAGTTTCAATACATCAATATAACAGAAAAAATACTAATACCTTCAAAAATTAATATTTCTAAAGTTATTATTTTTTAAAGAATTAATTCACCAAGTTCAAAAAAGTTTACACAGCACAGTTTCTATGTAGTAAGCAATTTGGATAGTGTAGATGGTCAGTGTAATATCTTTGTTTTAGGTCAGCTAATTTTATGCTCATTTGGTACTGCATCTTTATGTCAGTCAAGTTTATCAAACAATTCTTTTATTTATTTCCTTAAATATTGATTAAAAAGATGCTATAATAAGTACAAACCTATCCTCAATATACATATTACTCAATATTATATATGTATTGTATTCAAAAGCTTTAATACCTGACAAAAAAACTTTTAAAGAAAATGGAAAAACCTTAACTTCATTATTGTGGCATCCTAAAAAAGCTGATAAATGCTTATAGAAATCATTTAAGATTATGGGAGTCTGGGTATATTAGCTTCCTAGATGTAGAATCTTATTCTATTGCTGCATTTTCAACTTTATTATACTCTCAATAGACTTAGCTTGCCATAATCAATGGAACACCATTCGGGAGTAGATTATATTAAATTCTTATACGTTAATTAAAGATGATAAATTAGAAATATGTAATAATCCTTTAATCTGGTTAACAAAATTTACCTTAGAAGGAAATTAATTTCAATTGTTAGACTCTGCATATATGAAATTAATTCTTAAAACAGTTAAGAAATATGTTTTCAAAACTCCATTAATATCAACATGAAGTTTTTTTTATTTTTTCCCATTGCACATATGTCTAGATTTAAGGAAACTCAGAACAATGTTAAAATGAATTTACTAAAAATGAATTGCTTAGTATTATAGTCTAATTGCTTTTAAAAAGGAAACTTTGAGTCTCCACAATATTTAATGAAAGAATATAAGTTGGATGAATATGCCAACCAGTTAATATTATCCATCAGTAAAAAACTTAAATGAATTTGTGGATAATATGAGTGAAGAGGAACAAAACACTATTTCTCCATTATATGACTATACGAATGCTGTTAACAAATGTAGATTGGCCTACAAAGGAAGCTTGTCCAAGCTAAATAAGTTAATTATAAATAATAATAATTTCAATGCAAAATTCTGGAACTTTTAGATAGTAGTGGATTGAGTTACTCAATAGATGGTAAAAATAAAACGTTTTTATGTGGAAATGTATATATTCCCTATAAAATCGATGCGTTTGGTAAAATTACTTCTGCAGTTTATTGGAGATATAGTAAAGATGTAAAAGCTGATAGAACACACATTTATGGATTGTGAAAATTTTAAATTATATTGGGAATATATAAGTACATTTTTTAGGGTCCATATTACATGGTCAAAATTCTGTAACTTTGACTGACATATGGTCGAACACATATGTCTGAAGTTACAGAACTTCGAGTATCAATAAAAAAATAAAAACAAAATGCAGGGGGCAAGCCCCCCCTGCACCCCCACACCCCCTGCTCTTTAAATATACCAACTCCGAGGTTGGGCTACACTGCAGTAAAGGAAATTTTCCCTTTACTGCACTGTAGTGCAACCTCGGATTTGATATATTTAAAGAGCGGGGATGTGGGGGGGTGCAAGGGGGCTTGCCCCTTGCATATACCCTTTTATTTTATTTTCTGTTCTTTTTTTATTTTTTTATTGATACTCAAAGTTCTATAACTTCTGAGATATGTGTTTGCATATATGTCAGTCGAAGTTACGGAACTTCGACTATGTAATATAGACCCCATTTTTAATGAGGTTATGGTCTGAAAATTGTTCTTTAACTAGATCAGTAATACTAATTAATATTCCATTTTTTTGTATCTGTAAAAGAACAAAGTAAAAAAGATGGTATGAGCTTTCTTGCAGTTACTAGGAAAGTTATTAGAAGAAATTGGGAGTCAAACTCAGTTACTATGTTTAAAGACTTCTTAAGTTTAACAACAATGCTGTATAAAATTGAAAAATAAGTAATCAGAATAAATTCTATAAATATACTAAGAATTTTAGTGATCAGGATAACTTTGAAATATTGCAATTAAACTACCAATATTCTTTATGCATTAACTGTATAAGATTACCTTGATGATTCAATGTATTCCTATCATTGTATAACAATATGTGAAGCTGAATTTCCCCCTTTCTGTGATATACATTGTAAATATGTTAAATTAATAAAACAATCTTTAAAAAGATGCTGTAAAATAAATTCAGTCTTAAAGTTCAGGAATGAACAAAATTAAAAGAATGGCAATATCACTGCAAGATCCAATATTGCCATAATTTGATCTAGATAAGGGGAGAAACTACTTATGGTCCAAAACGGCTTGTATGGATACAACATTTTGTAAACTAAGTCACTATCAGAAATGTTGCAGAAGAAATTAGATTAAAGGTTGTGCAATGGCAAATAGTTAGATAAGAGTATCTTGACAAATATGACACAGTGGCAGATGAAGTAAAGACATGCTTGACTATGAATAAAAAACTACCAGTTTATTATGATCTCTAGAAAACAGTGTTAGAGATCTGCAAAATTCAAGTTATCAATGGATGTGAGCAATAAATCAAGTGATATTAAATACGATGAAGGGTTATGTTCAAGAAATGCAACTTCATACACAATGAGAGAGAAATTAAATTTCAGATAATACAAAGGGTTCTTCTACGAAATGTTAAAGTCTCGATGAGCTGAAAGGATAAAAAAATGCCTAAAATACAGAAGGACAAAAAATTGTTTATAGTTTTGTTGTGCAGGGGGAGAAGCACCCTGCACACCCCAATGTGGGGGATAAGTCCCCACACACCAAACTTATATATAACAACTCCATGGTTGCACCAACTCAAAGAAGGGAGAAATCTCCCAAAACTAGCATATCGTTGTCAGGATGTACTTGAAATCAAAATGGCTAGGATTTTCTATGGGAAATGGCATTCATCATTGTCATTTTTCTTTCTGTTTTTTTTTTTTTTTTTTGCAATATGTTACTGACACTCGAGCAACCACAAATCTAAGAAAATCCACAGATAATAAAGAGAACTCCGTGCAGGTTGTATCATGACTGCATAGAGTAATATCAAGAGCAAATCATTTGAAAATGATATATATCATATAAAACGGGGAAAAACTTAAAAGAATACTAAATAACTCAACTTGTGCTACTTGCATTGCAAATATTTCCATAAGTTTACCAGCCTAGCAAAAGGAACCAAAAATTCTGAAACAGGAATATATACCCTAATATCAAAATCAGCAAAACACTTCCAGAGTATAAACATAACCTTTGACAGCAAGAATATTAAAATATTCTGAATAATTCAGTTTGCTGAGCTCACAGTGGTACATTTCAAGATATCTAGTAAAACAAAAGTCATTATCAGACCTAATGCTTAAAAGAAGGACAATTCAAGAAGAAGTTATATCCAGAAAGTCATAATAATCAAGATGAAAGTGTACAACCATCACATGAAAAGATTGGGGTTATAAACTGTCAAGCTGATGTGTACACTAATAGAAAAGATCAGCCTGAAATGATAGCCTACCTGTAGAACACATTGGTCATTAGCAGATTTACTGAGGGTGGTAAGGAAGATAAAGCTCTCCCATTACCACTCATTTCTCAACAGTATCACTGCTGTCAGTATATCTATTTCCTCGACAAATAACTTTTTTTTTTTTTTTTTTGTATCTTGGCAGCATGGCTTCTGAAACATGATTGTGCTGGGATGGGAGGCTCGGTTCTTTGTCAGCTGATCCTGATTGCTAAATCAAATTTCAGGTAACTCAGTTAAATTAATTGCTTTTCCAGTTGCCTTACCTCCAGAGGATTAGTTGAGTATGAGTGCACACAATCTGCAGAGTAACTGGCAGGTTAGGGTAAGACATACCTCTCAACTGCAGAGCAATTGTAAGGAAATACCAAAATAATCCTTAAATAAACAGGTTGCTACAAAACTGGGAGTGGCACCTTTAAAATATCATTAGTTTACTGTTGCTTGAATCATCATCAGCCTGTGCCTTTGACTTTGCAGCATCATGGCATCAGATGCTTATGCAACGTTAGGTCTGTGAGATTCTTATGAAGTCCCCAGGGTATGAAAGCACTCAATGTGTATGTTTTTTATGTGGAAGAATAAAGACAGCTTGTACTGAAGAGTTGACTGACTATGAGTGATTCTTGCTGCTGACAGTGTTTGCTTTGGGACATTTTTCTTTGGTGTATTATAGACACTGTGGTTACTTTTGGTCGTTTTCGCTTTGAATGACTGCACAGAATTCTTAGGAGAGGAACAACAAGTAAGCAAAACTGCAGGAAACAATGTGCTAGTCTTGAGTTGTTTGTATTATTGAGATAGTTAGCTAGGATTATGAATGAATGAGAGGGTTGGGTTGCTGCTGCTTGTTATGATTGTACACACTAGCTTTAATGTAATTAGCTGTTATATGTGAGGAGGTTAGGTTGGTGATTCGGCAGTTTGGAATTATTAAAGTATATCGTTATTAGAGGTTCATTTTCTCTTAATAGTTGGAAAGGTTACTAGAGATGGAATAACATTGGCTTTGGCTGGAAACAACATTACTGGTATGAAGTTAGCATCATGGAGTCAGTGTGAGCAGTCTGATCTATATACTGCTCCTCTTTGCACTCCCAATAGGGATGGTTTTGGTTTAATTTTGGACAAGAAGAGAAGCTACCTTAATAGCAAATAAGCATACAACAACATCTAAATTCTTTCAATGCTATCTAAAAGGATTGTTTTTGCTTTTTAATATGTTTATGTGATGTAATGGTATAAGTATTTTGAACTCTGCTAGAGAAAGTGAATGGGTAATAAGTAAGTCAACTTTTTCCTCAGGGCATTTGTGACCTTCACAATCCTTCAAACTTGCAGGAAAGGTATGTCTATCAATACCTACCTATCCTTAGCATAATCCATACAAGTTAAGCTAATAATAATAATAATAATAATAATAATAATAATAATATCTACTTGAATTTTTCTCAGTAAGTTAGCACTTCTTATTTCAGATTCCCTTCTATTTGCCATCTATCACTTCCTCCTATATTTTTTCTCCTCCATAGTCAAGCTTTCCTCCCATTAACTCTTATCTCTCTTCTGTTTCCTCTATCTTTTCCCCTTTCTGCCTCCACGTATCTCATTTTTTTCACCCCCATGTCTTCTAAAATAATATTTTTGACCTATATATAAACCAAAATATTATCTATCCCCCACAGTCAAATCTACCTTTTTCACTCACAAGAAAAAATAGTCAGCAAAGTTACTTTTCAGTTGAAACTTCTTAACTAGATATTTAACTGTAAATAGAACTATTGCTTATGAGACTTTTAGGAAAGTTTTATCTTGAAACATTTATTTATATTGCTTACTTATTTTGCTTATTATCCATTTGAAAACTATTATGTATTTATTGCTTATATTTCTATATGTTTTATTTTCCTGGAAAATTTCTCTCTGGGCTTCAGCAGAAACAAAGCATCTGCCCAGTCAGATTACCTGGTAAACAGAAGGAACTGGTGTATTGTGAGTGATACTGACTTATCCTGTAGCTCAAAGAAATAGTATTGTAAGTTTGGGATTTTGCCTTGAGTTTCATTATTTTCATCTAGTCTTACTCCACAGGAAAATATGATTAGGCTCTGTAATTGCTAGTTATCCGTTGTTCTGTCATTTGCTGCCTTAGAGTTTCAACATGGTATTTCTTCAGTGATACTACTGTCAGTACACCACACTAGTGTTCTCAGTCAGTATACCACACTAGTGTTCTCAGTAAGTACACCACACCAGCATTCTCAGTCAGTATACCACACCAGTGTTCTCAGTCAGTATACCACACTAGTGTTCTCAGTCAGTATACCACACCAGTGCTCGTAGTCAGTACACCACACTAGTGTTCTTAGTACGTACACCACACCAGTGTTTTCAGTCAGTATACCACACCAGTGTTCTCAGTCAGTATAGCACACTAGTGTTCTCAGTAAGTATACCACACCAGCATTCTCAGTCAGTATACCACACCGGTGTTCTCAGTCAGCATACCACACTAGTGTTCGCAGTCAGTATACCACACCAGTGCTCTTAGTCAGTACACCACACTAGTGTTCTTAGTACGTACACCACACCAGTGTTTTCAGTCAGTATACCACACCAGTGTTCTCAGTCAGTATACCACACTAGTGTTCTCAGTCAGTATACCACACTAGTGTTCTCAGTAAGTACACCACACCAGTGTTCTCATCAGTATACCACACTAGTGTTCTTGGTCAGTATACCACACTAGTGTTCTCAGTAAGTACACCACACCACTGTTCTTGGTCAGTATAACCTACTAGTGTTCTTGGTTAGTATACCAGAATAGTGTTCTAAGTCAGTCTACCACACCCGTATATTCAGTCAGTATACCCTATTAGTGTTCTTGGTCAGTATACCCTACTAGTGTTCTCTGTCAGTATATCACACTAGTATTCTTGGTCAGTATACCACGCTAATGTTCTTGGTCAAACATTCCTTACTGAATAAGGAGTCAGGTTGGCATGTGCCACTAGGTTTTAGTTTTTCTTTATAAAAATGGCTGCATTTAGAAGATCTCTGAACCGAATATATCTTGGAATTTTTATGTCATTCAGGTGGTTGATAAGTAAAATCTCTTTTGGCATCCATTGTATAACATGCATGTTGTGGTAGGGGACCTAAATGAAATAAGCATGAAATGAAAAGCACTATGCATGGGAACAAATGGAGAACTTCAAAATATGAGAATAGACTAAAAATGGAAGCCTACAGCAGAGGGACAAAAATGGGAATCTGTATGAGTAAGTCAAAGTATTCTGATCACCAGCCATAAAAATATTCAGTACAAAGAAAAATAAGCTGTATTTTCCATAGCACAGAATAATTTTTTTTTTATTTTAAGAAGCAAACAATAAAAACTTGTGCACAAAACATCTTCTAAAAAGCACAAAAGATGATAAATTTATAGAAAACCATAATGATTTATATTTCAGTTTGTTGAAAGCACTAAATGATTTTGAGTGCTCAGTCTTGTGGGCTTTAAAGGCATGTTTTGATTTTTTTTAGTTATTGACAATCCTTATTTCTAACAAAACAATGAGGACTGCATTCAATAAATAATAAGAACAGTTTGGGTTTTTGACTTCATATCCTTCAGAAAATGCATGCTAATGCAAACCTGCTTATTCTATCAACTTTTTAAATGTATAAATATATAATAATATAATATATGCCTTTTCCCATGATTTTAGGCTTTATCTCTGATGTTTGAGCTATGAAATTGTGAAGTATGTTTGTACCTCATAAAATGTGTGATTTTCTGGTAAGTTGTATAGGACTGAAATCACCCAACATGACCACTGTCAATAAAATTACATTAATTGCTGGGTATTGTGAGGGGGCAACTCTCTGTGAATGAAAGTGTCTGACTCTGCTGTCTTGATCAAGTTAAATATTTATTAATTTGGTTTTACAGAGCTAGCGTACATTTGTATAAATCAATTTCAATTCTTTACTGGGGCCATTTTTTGTAAACCCTAATCAGACATTGGTAGTGTACATAATCAATAAAGTGGCTGATGGGTATAGATGCTGTATGTGGATAAAGGTGGTACCAGTGCTGCTGTTCAATTACAGTTAAAAAGCCAGTCATCTGTTTGGCAGGGGTAGTGTCACACAATGTATTGCATTGCTGAAATCTATACAAAATGGTTATTGCTATGACGTATGATTGCTTCTGTGTGTGTGTGTGGGGGGGGGTTGCTGTGGTACAAACAGTAACAAATTGGCCATAATTATTTTTCACTTTCTCTCACATTTGGACCTGTCTTTGGAAGTCTAGACATGATGTATATCAAAGTAACTGATTATTGGCACAATGCAGCAGAGAGTAGTGCTGCCATCTTGGAGCACTTGGTTCTGTGGTTGAGTGCTTGACTGAATCTTCTGTGTGGAGTCTTCATGTCCTCCTTGTCTTTGAGTGGGTTTTATTCAGGTGATCTGGTTTATATTGTCCACTCAAAGACATGGCATAGGTAATTTGCCTGTATGCAAATATGTAGAATGAGTGATACTTTTGTCTGTTAATGTGTGCGTGTGCGTGTGTGTGTGTGTGTGTGTGTGTGTGTGTGTGTGTGTGTGTGTGTGTACATATGTATGTGTGTTTGCATGCTTGCACGTGTGTTTGTGTGCATTTGTGCATGTACATGTCTTAAAGATAAGACTTGGTTTGTCAGGAGCAATGCCAGTGTGTGTGTGTGTGTGTGTGTGTGTGTGTGTGTGTGTGTGTGTGTGTGTGTGTGTGTGTGTGTGAAAAATAATACCAATTTTATATACTGATGTACACAATATTAGCAGAGAATCAGAAAACTATTCTGGATAGAAGTAAAAAAATGTTATCTAGTAATTATCTTTCAAAAATAAGGCAGAAAATGTACCACAGCGCATCTAGATCCTCAGATTTTCTGGGGGCCTGACATATTCCACATTCACAGCCGTGTAAGAGGATTTCGATAAAGTTTTTTTTGGGTGGCTTTATCTTCACATTGCTGTCATAGGTATCACCTAGTCTAAACCTGGTCCTGCACAAAGGTGTGCATGGAAGTTTGCTATAGCTTTCCTGGGGACAAAGACAGTGTGGTCATTATTTTATTAACATCCTTAAAGTCAGACCTCAGAGGTTTGCACAAAAGATCACTATAGCTTGTATAGCAGCAGTGTACTGTCTAGGAGCAGCATATTGGAATACATGATTATGATAAGTATTTTGTTTTACTTTCCTCACAATCAAACACAACACAAAAATACAGGTATAGTGGTATTTTAGGTATAGTGGTTAGGAGACATTTTCTGTCTATACATCTAATAGCATCAACTTATATTTTCCATAGCATTTTGTTTGTTCATTGTCATCCAAGTCTGACATCAGAGGGCTACACAGAAGAAGAGTGTCTTTTGGTGGGGTAGTGGTAAGGAAACATGCTGTGTATATGTATGTCAACAATACCTTGAAATATCTTTCACTTTCATCCCATTCTAATACAAGAGGTGGAGAATAAAAGGTGAATATCAGATTTTGGGGGGGGGGTAGCTTGGCAGGCATGGTTTCTGGGCATATTTTTTGTATCCTTGTAAACGTTTGTCTTCTTAGTTTCTTGCAAAATACTGTTTTGCCAGCTTTGGACACAACTTATTTCTGCCTTGAAAGAAAGTAAGACTGAATTTCTTTCCTTAGTCAAGATCTTTGGTCATACTATCATTTGATCCAACTTTGGGAAAAAAACTCTAAAAGGCGCCATAGACTATCTAGAATCCAGGTCTTCTGGTGGCATAGCAGCCCCCAGACCCTGGGCTTAATTAATTTATTACAGTGCAGAGTTAGCCATTTATAGTCAGCTGAAAGGATGGAGGAAGAGTATGATAAGACATGGAAATATAAGAAAAAGTAATCCAGATGGCTTGTAAATGCTGAAGGGATCAAGTAAGATATGCAAAAAGTATAACATTGGTCAAAATATAATACATAATATTATGGAGTACTTTTATGCCTTTGAAGTGGGTATAGAATCTGCTTGCTTTTTGTGATTCAGTGTTCACAGTTTCATATGTGCATTTCTAAATGTATAAAACATGAAAACAAAATGAGTGAGTGTACTAAGATGTGGGAATATATAATGAATGACTACTGACATTCAAGTTTGGTCAACAGCAGCTTCCCCATTCATACCTGTTTTTGATATGCCCCTGTTTGCTGTAGTACTTAAACAGTGAGGGATTGTATTAAACAGTATTAATAAAACAGCTTTCAGCAGTTTTCTACTGAAAGCAATTACAACAGTGCAGAAATATGCCCTTAAAACAATAACAAACTAGTATTAGTCAAATGAATTTATACAGCTGCAGTTTCAACAAAGAATAGCAAAAGTAAAAGCAGAAATATGAACTGTTCTACTGGAACCAATTACAATATTACAGAAATTAAAAAAAAAATTAGAAAGTAATTAGAAAGTAGAAAATCCCAACTTACCTACTGGTCAACTTATCTACTCCTTCACTGTCGCCAAACTATGGAACTCACTTCCACCTTCTATAAACAACACAGGCAGCACCACCACCTTCAAACAAATACCAAAAAATCATCTCAACTCTTTCAGGCTACGTACCTGCTCTATAACCTAACCTCTTCCTTCTCCTTATATGATAACTAAACTCCTATGTTTTTTGCTACTAGTGACTGATTATACTTTCTCCATATTTATTATTTTTTTCATCACTTGTTGATGCTGGTACAATAATGCTGATTAATATATCTCTGTTTATACCTCTGTCAATTAATTCATCTGGTAACCAACTAAATTCCTGATTTTATGTATATATTCTGTATATATTACTATAATCAAACCAACTAGATTCCTGCTTTTATGAATATATTCTGTATATATTCTGTATATATTACTGTAATCAAACCAACTAAACTCCTGCTTTTATGTACATATTCTGTATATATTACTGTAATCACTATGCATAACACTGTTTCTACTTCTGTACCAATTAATGTTTATTTTTTTTTTGTACCTATGTTCTTGTCAGAGCTTTTCTTTCCAGGCATCCACTAAAAATGGGCTCTTTTAGGCCCAGTGGACTTTCCTGATAAACAAATGCAATAAAATAAATAAATAATATAAAACAAAATATTCCCTTAAAACAACAACAAACTGGTATTAGTCAAATGAATTTATATTGTTGCAGTTTCAACAAAGAATAGTAAAAGAAGTACAGAAATATGAAGTGAAATTTAATGAAATATCACTGCTAAGTTATATTAGTGCAGAAAACATTTTGATCAGTCTACTGAATTATTATGATAATGGGGAAAAGGTACATAACTAGAAAAATTAAGAGTCTATAAATGTTTGATATTATGTGAAACCTGAAAAATTCTCAAGTGAAGGTGCCTATAGGTAATTCAGTAAAGCCAATGTAGATGTTCTGAAGCAGAATGCCCCTGTAAGTTAGGAACAAGTTGATAAAGGGATGTAAAAACTACAAGAGCGTAGTATAATAGACATTAAGTACATTATTACCTTAGGCGTCACCAAAGGTTCTACACCTAAGTCAAAAAGTCAAGAGGAAGCCAGCATGTTTATTGTTTTGATGAAGGCCTATCAAAGCCATCTTAACAAATAAAAGGCATTTCACAGCCACAGTATGCATTGTTTTGGATATCAGCAGGAGATGCATGTATAAGCAAACTAAAATTCAGATTTATTTCCCACCAAATGAAGCTTAATCCAGACAGTAAGAGTATAACTTTATAAATGTACATGAAATTAAGAAGATATAAATGTATAATATTTGTCATGAACTCCAGAGACCAATGTAAAGTGACAGCATTATTATATTTGGCACAACCCAGAATGAGCATGGAACTGTTTAAAGGAAAGTGTTACAGAAACTTAATAGGCTAACTCTGAATAAGTGGAGATGTGAATTTAATAAGCAGATATCTGAAAGGTACAAATTCCTAACCTATACCATAGTTCATCCTCTGACTCCCCCACCACCAAATTTTGCAACAATAAAGAAATGAAGATAACTTACAGATCCAACAAGTATCAGAAACCTTTTAAATATGGGAAACTATAGCACAAGAAAATATGTTTTAACAATCACAGAGACGTTTAGAAACTCATTACACAAGAATCCCCATGTATTTAAAAATATTACAGTCAGAATAATAAAAATTAACTGTCTGCTATGTGGAGTTTAAGTTAGTGTCATAGCTGTTAGTATGAATGCAAGTTTTCCGTGAATGGTCATTGGAAGCCATCTGAAGTCATATGCAGCAACCACATTACTCAGCCATCATTAATAATAACATTATTGCAGTTTCTGATTTATTTTGTACATAAGCACATCCAGGAAAATAATAGGATTTAGCAAGCACAGAATTCAAAGCTACTGAAGTAAATTTTAATTTTATTGCATTTAATGAGGTCCCTGAAGTTATACATCTGAAAATATATAGACTGGGAACTGTATCAGACAAATTCTTGGCAAGTTGCTATGCAATTTACTAAGAAATATGCAGCCTACAACAGCCTAATGATTATAATAATGAAGATTCACTCTAAAAGGGAAAAAGTCATGCTCTCGCCACTGCATGTCAGAATTTTGCAGACTGTGTGTAAGGCTAAGTCAAATGAATAAAATAAGAAAAGGTCTTAGCAAGATTTTGTTACCCAGAAATTACTGCCCCACCTTACTAATGTGAGGTATCCCTAAACCTTCCCTTGCCCCTATCCCTAACCCTAACGTCAACCATTACCTTATAAACCCTTTTCTGCAACACTACCACCGACACACACACACACACACACACACACACACACACACACACACACACACACACACACACACACACACACACACACACATGCAAGACTAAAGCTACTCCTCTACCTAACTTTTACTGTAACCCCAGCACACAAATACTCACACAAACACACTTCCACCCACTTACCTGTATCTACAAAATGAACTGTCAGTTTTCATTCTGATACTGTAGTTCCTACTATCAATATTTTGAACTGCAATCAGATATACTAGATAGTTAGACAGATAGATAAAAATATATACATAAACACACATGCACATATATATCTATATATATATATATATATATATATATATATATATATATATATATATATATATGTATATATAGATATACATATAGATACATATATATAGATAGATAGATATACAACACAATCTAGTACTGAGGAAATGTAGTTTTACAGCCTTAAGGGTACTACACTCTCCCCTGGATTGACTATCCTTCCATGCAGGACTAGCTTAATCCTGCACGGAAGAGGACGTTTAGGTGCAGGAGGGCAGTGCACCATGCATATTAATGAAGGCGCGCTGCCTGAGCTCCTAAATGGACACGGAGCATGTACGAGTGCAGGGGGTGTGTCTGAGAGCAGAGATCTCAGAATATACATGCCCCTGCAATGAAGAACAGCAGAGTATGAATAAGAATGAGCGAGACCACTCATAGGTGTCTGCATACCCCCCAGCAACATCCCCCCACATTTACAAGAGCAATAGTTAAAACATTAAATATAAATAATAGAGAGGAAAAGAACCAACAACCTCAAGGTGTCTTTGCAATAAAAAAGTAGAAATCCAATGGCAAAACAATAGCAAAGACAAGGCTCCAGTTTCTTCAGGAACTAAGCTGTTTATTAACACAGTACACAAGCGCTTTCACAAATGTTTCTTCAGGTGTATCCATACTGCTATCAAATCACCTGTTTTAAACTAACATTATAGATCACATGACTCCATCAATTAACAACTTAAAAAGAAAATATCTTCTAAAATGTTAAAATACTGAAATATATTCATGCATATTAAAATACATACAAATATATAGAAAGTTAATGCAAAAATACAAAGTCAAGTACAAAAATGATACAAAGCTTGTAATAGTTAAAATCACCTGCGTAATGGTCTGTTTTTTAAAATGGGTCTTAGGGGAACATGGTCATTCAGGCCATGTCCCACATCAGCCCTCGACCTAACGATCCAACTGGCTTCCAATTCTTCGGTTCTGGCTCTGATATCACCTCCCCTCTTATTTTCTTTACATCTACCTATATCCATAAATTTAAAGCTATGTCCCTCATTTGTCTCTGAGACATGCTTTGCAAGGGCATTAAACATACTTTTATTTTTAATGTGATATGTGTGCTCCCTTAGTCTATCTCTCAGTTGCCTATCGGTCTTACCAACATAAAATTTATTACATAACTGGCACAGAGCTAAATAGACTGCATGGGTTGTACTGTAGGTTGCACTCACCCTCAGGTGAAATATCTCCTGTGTGTCTGGGTGTTTAAACTCTGTCCCCATATTAGTTAATTTACAGTATTGGCAGCTCTTGCATGGTATGGTCCCTATGCCATTAACCTGATCAAACTGTTCTCTTGTTGTACATAATCTTCTCTTTAATGATTTTTTTTATTTTTAAACGTAAATTGGGGATATGAGTCTAAAAACCTACCCACCTGCCTATCTGAAGTCAAGAGATTTCAATGTGTACTAATAACTTCCGTATATTTCCTTACATCTCTAGAATAACTCATACACATTCTTAACTTATTCGTTCGTTGTGAATGATTCGATTGACAATGTTATGACTTATGCTAGAAAGTTGCTATAGACCAAATTAAAAAAGTTGGAGAGAGATAGAAAAGATTTTGAACTGGGGAATGTGTTCACGTGTCCAAGTGAGCCCAATACAATTATACCAGATGCTGAACCCATTAGGAGTACAGAAGTAGGAGCTCCAGCAAATCAGATTGTGGGAATGGAATTGTTAGCCAATCTGGAGGCCACAGATGTGCAGGAAGACCAGGAAGGGTGTGTTCGAAATGAAGCAACCACAGGAGAATTATAGACAGAAATCAGATAAGAGATACACAGTAATATCTATATAGCACACACAACTGTGATGGACAGTGTTTTATTTTTAGCAGACACAGCTATGGTCTGAATCCTGGGAGTGGTAGTAAGCTGTATGCAGAATCATACCCCACAAGTGTACAGACATGTCCAGAATGTCCAGTTAATTGGCCCATATCTGGGGCTGTCACCCTGTCCCCCCTGACATATCAGTGTGCTAATCTCTGACATGTAGGCAACATTTCATGTCGCATAACTGACTGTCAGGCCTGTACATATTTGGAAAATGTAAATGAAAACAAACCTGTCATTGTACAATTCACTAAAGGTTTAAGAGGCAATAGTCGAAATATGTCCCGGTTCACCTGCATGTGGTCAAGACATGCTCAGAGTCTGTGCAAAAAGAGATGGTCAGGTATGCACATAACATCAACCTGTAATCTAGGAGTATGTGTTAGTTAGTGTTAACAAACGATTCCTCCACAGGTATACCAGGTAAGAGGTGTATAATGCAGGTAAAACTAGTCCATGTATATAGATGTTGACAGCCATACCACTGTCCAAACTAAGGCAATAGGGTAGTGTACTAATACTTGTAAGGCATAGATAACAGCACTGACTAGAAAAATAATGCCAACTACAGGAATATACTAGTTGTTAATTGCCATCTTTCTCTCCCCAGCCACACCATATCTGCAACAATAAACTAAATACACAACTCAATAGGTATGTGCTGACTTAACTCTAATGTTGGGACATATGTCCTATTATTCAATAATTATTTAAATCTTTTTCTATGCATGTGCTATGTTGAAATACTCCCACATTGGTGGCATGGTTCATAGGTTGGTACTAGGCTATTGGCCCTCGGGCCTATACAAGCCTGTTGCCATCTGGTGCCATCAATATACCTGCATGCTGTTGTAATTACCACTGTGGTCACATATATGCATGTGTTCTGTTTGCTATGCAACTGTTCCATATCTGGTGTTTGGGTTAATGGGAATATCTATGCATGCTGTTATACCTAATCTTGAAATGTGTTGACTATTACTAACCCACATATATTGATAAAACCTAAACATCATAGCAAGTATGGGAATCCTGCCTCACCTCAGCTGGCCGTGGCAGCGGACACCAGCACATCTGGGGCCCAACCCGGGACCTCCTCATTCGTTGGTCCTGCATCACCTTCAGGTGGAACCACCTCAGGGGGGATGGGGCTAACCCCCCAGTAGGAGTGGGTGCAGACAAGAATCTGTCCCCCATCGCCAGGTCCTGGTCGTAGTGTGTAGCGAGCTCCACAGGGAGTTTGGAGATCTGCTACGCCAGCTTGAGGGCCGTGTGTCACAACTAGAGGGTTTGGGGCTGTGAAGGTGCAGTGGTGACAGCCAATGGGTGAGGACTTCAGTCCCAATGTTTCCACTAGGGGGCTCATGGGCTTCCGATTTCACAACACCATTCCTCAGCAAGGTGTTTACCCCCAACATGTCATATACTGCCCCTGTATGCATCTTGTTTGTCTTGTCTGTTAACCTACCCAACCTACCTCCCCAAATATACCTACTATCCCTCCCCAACATCCCACTTTCACCTGAAAAAAAAGGGGCAATCTGTTCCCAAAAAAAAAATCTCGCCCCATACATAGCTGTCCATTTCACATACGTGTCCACTGGACACATGTAATATGGTCTAATTGGATTAACAACATATTATTGTTGACCTCACCCTTCTCTCAGGGGTATGAGTGTTCAAACCTATCTCCAAATTCAGTGCATATGCACAGCTGTTGCTGTAGAAGAAATGGCAGCTATGGACCTTCCCTTCACCCTTCCTGCACATCCCTAGCTATTTTCCCTACTGTCTTTCCCTCTTTGTGCCCCCTTTTCACCGCTTTCTTATCAACCCTTTTTCATTTCTTTTAAAGAAATTAGCGCCGGGATAAGTGGGAGAAAGCACTTTTAAGCATCAGTAAGCAGGTTTAAGCCTGTTTGCAAGGGGGTAAGCAATGCTTACACAGGTTAAGCACTTTAGAAGCTAACTGAGTATAATAAATATACAGAGATATGTATAGGAATATACATATCTAGAAGGTGCACACCATACAGAACAGTATGCCTACAGTTGCCACCTTACCAACTGGACACTGTATGAGTCACCCATACAAAAGACAATTGTTGCCCACAATATATACCCACAGAGAGGTCAAAGGTTATAACACCACACACAGGCTTGCATACATGAGAAAGCTTTATTTATGTACTAAAACAAACTGGTGAATAAATACTGATACAACCAAACAAAGGCTCTGGGAAAGAAACTCACAATCAGCAAAATAAAATCCGTTTAATATGAAGCGCTTTTCGTCGCCTACAATGAGGCAACTTCTTCAGATAAATTACAATTAAAAAAACACCATTTTATATACTAATCTGATCACATGATCAAAGAAAAACATTGTATCAATGCTGCACAAAATAGTGCTGCTTACACAACCACCTAACAATAAATCGACAAAATGTTTACTCTTAATGAACAAGTTTGACAAGCTTTGTCTAAAAACAGTAGGTAATGAAGTTAAATTTAAAACAAATCTATGTTGATGTTAAGGGCATTCATTAAGGGTTCATTAAGAGTAAACATTTTGTTGATTTATTGTTAGGTGGTTGTGTAAGCAACAGTTAAATACTTGCAACAGTTAAAAATTTGATGTGTTTTTAACTTTACATTGTTGGCACTATTTTGTGCAGCATTGATACAATGTTTTTCTTTGATCATGTGATCAAATTAGTATATAAAATGGTGTTTTTTTTAATTGTAATTTATCTGAAGAAGTTGCTTCATTGTAGGCGACGAAAAGTGCTTCATATTAAATGGATTTTATTTTGCTGATCGTGAGTTTCTTTCCCAGAGCCTTTGTTTTATTTGTGTGCTATTATAGTTGTATATGCCATGTCATATAGCCGTTTAGACTCTGAAATACATATAAACAGGCTAATGCAACTCTCAAACAGATAAATGAATACAGTATTCCAGAAAGCATTACATATGTTGATGTCCAGGCCAAGGCCTTCAAGTAGTACAACAGTAAAGACCGACTGGGCCACAGGATAACAATCAATCAACAGTAAGTAATGCA
>NC_056733.1:1639789864-1639912364 GCF_019279795.1 Protopterus annectens | reverse complement strand
CATACAGCACATGCATAACTGGACTGGATTGTGGTATCAGTTACCTATATGGTTGATGGTGACAGTGGTAACCATAAAGTGGTACAAGGGACATATACCGGGTGTACCATGGTGTAATGACAGTGTACACAGCACCCACATCCCACACTGGATATTGTACTCACTGGAACCCATGATGACACTCTGACATACCCACCATCACGCATTGCACTCAACTGCTATACAACCCACTGTATATCCCAACAGTGGTACTACAGGGATATGCATCTAATGCACATGCCACAGGCATAGTAGGGTGTTGCATTATCATGCCTCACCTATGGGCAGCAACAACACTATCCATACTACTGTGTGGAAATGCGTATTGTAATAGGAGTATGTGGCCTTGGAATGCTGTACCCTACAGATATACATACATGCACACATACACACACTTGCCAGAACTCAATGGGTTTCCCATGCCTATCAACCCATTTGTACAGCACTGTTGTGCTGGTACTGCAAGGCTCAAGTAGCCATTAGGGAGAGGAGCGTAACAGGGTACATGTAATGTCCGATACAGCAGCAGCCACATCCGACTATGGCAATGGGTGTTGCGGTGGCTGTGTATGCCCACATGGAATTCCCAACTACAGGTGTACTAACACACAGATACTGCTATCTTCAGTAATGCACATGTATACATGTGTCAGTACTAGGGTGCATTGCTGCGGGTGGTCATAGGTGTATACCTGGCTATTGACCATGGAGAGATGGGTTGTGTAGGGGATATGTGTACAGTGGTATCATGCCACCTGCCATGCGCCAGCAGGCAATCTATCGACAGACACCACGGTGGTGACCCTCAGGGTGAGAGTGACATGCATCAGCCTATCCTCTGGGTGCCTCCTGAAAATGGCCACTGAGGTGATCCAGTTGACATGTATTCAACATATATTACAATACATGGTTAGTGTCTGTGATGGAGACCTGTACCCAAGCACATTCTGTTGATTGTGGCAGTGTAGTGGAGGGACTCATGGCATGTGGTGCCTACAGGGTGTTGTTTCATATGTACCAATTATTACACGGCTGGGCAGACATGTGATTGTCAATCAAGGATAGGTTGCCTGTACATATCCAAGCTGGATACCTGCTATCTGCACATCTGTACAGGGACTGACTGACATCAGCTTGGCAAGTAGCTATGCAGTTGGATGAATGCAACGACAGATAGACATTTGACAACAATATGCATGACAACAATATCCTACATGTTGGAAGCTCTCACTGACATGTGCTGTACATACAGTAGTCTACAGTTACATTCCATATGTCAGTTCATTATCCAGTAGGAGATATATACTGTGACACAGCTCACACACCAGGAACATGACAGTGAGGCCTCAGAGTCCAGCTATGCCTGCAGGTGGCAGGTGTGCTTGTTGTCAGTACTACATTTAGCACTCTACTCTTGCCTGGGAAAGCACTGTCAACAGTAGTACTGCCATGATACACTACATGCCAGTGTGACAGCACATACCCCGGGTTACTGCCCCTGTACGTAACACATTCACATGGATAACAGTGCTGTAAACGTCTTATATACTTGTGTGTCCCAGACATGACACTCACACCCCTTACTACTGTAATGACAGCACATAGATGCATGTACTGCACATGCCATTACATACACTTATTACAGATGTCATTACCCTGCTATGTTATTAGACTGGGTGGTGAGCACTGGTTATCAGGGCTAAGCCATGCTTAGCAGGTTTCACCATTGCTGCAATATAACAGCTAAGCAAATTTCTGCACTGGTAAGCAAAGGCTACATGGTGTAAGCACCTGTATGGTTAACCGTAGCTTAGCACCGCTTGCTTCATGCAAACCCAAGCAAACATGCTTAAAGCTGCTCAAAACCACCTTAACCACTCTGTATCCAACAGCCCTTGTTCTGCCCAGCAACAAAATACACAGCCCTTGCAGGTCTTGAACCCAGGATGCTGTACACTATAGTCACAACAGTTAACCACTACGCCATGGCCATTGTGAGAACAGCTGTTGTTTTTCTAATATATCTGTCACTACACATATTGAATAGTTTTGAACAATTGCTTTGACTTCCACAATTGTGCAGTACTTGTTATTGATATTATTGTTACATTACAGATGTTATATCAAAATGTACACATATCACATACATACAGTGAGATACATCTGGGAAGGTATACACAACCATGATGTTTACACATGACAGGAATATGGACATATACATATGTTGATAGATGTCTACATGTACATACACATGTATATTCATACATATGTCTGTCTACACATCTGTGTAGTGCATCATTTATATGGTCATTTGTAGATCTTTTTGTATACACACACACACACATATATATATATATATATATATATATATATATATATATATATATATATATATATATATATATATGTATATATATATATATATGTATATAAATATATATATGTATATATATATATACACACACACACACACACACACACACACACACACACACACACACACACACACACATCCTATGTGTATAGATATACCTATTTATGTTGCTATATATGTAGATATCTATAACTATATGTGCATACATATCTATTCAGATATACCTATTTATGTTGCTATATATGTAGATATTCATAACTATATGTGCATATTTATCTATGTATCTGTATATGTGTAGACATATATTGCTGTGTATATGTATATATTTGAGTGTTTATATGTATATATATATATATATATATATATATATATATATATATATATATCCATATATGTATGTATATATGTATATGTGTATATATCTATATAGATATATGGATAAATGGGTTCAGTACATAATCTCAAAATTTTGAAATATCGAATTTCAAAATCTCGAGACTATATAGCCAAGACCACTAAATGCTGAAAGACCATATGCGCGAAATTCAAAATCCCGAACGTACAACACACATACATCACACACATACACGTACACACAACTTCCCCCCACAATCAAACATATCATCTTGCACTACAGATAAGCAGGGGGGCAAACCCCCCTGCACCCCTCATGTGGGGGGCTGCACCCCCCACACTCCCTACTTAAATATACTAACTCCAAGAATGCACAGACACACAAGGGAAACTCACACCCACACATTTTACAGTCCCTCACAGACATGCATCACAGTCACAACACACACTGACACACACTAAAGCCCCTGACCAACACACTTACACATAGATACTTACCTTAACTTCCACCTATCCATCAACAAACCACAACAGCAAAAGCAGTACTTCAATATCTCCAAACATCGTGATTTTGAATTTCACGCTTCTGGCCTTTCAGTATTTAGGGGTTTTGGCTATATAGTCTCGAGATTTTGGAATTCGATATTCCAACATTTTGAGATTATGTAGTGATCCTGGATAAATATATATACATATGAACATATACGTTTACCATATGTCCAGAACATGGAGTGGAGTCCTACCTCAGCACCAATTGTCCCAATCTCTTAGTGTAAGGAGAAGTCATGTATGTATTGCAGGTATATATGTAGACTGTTGCTACTGTAATAGGGGTTGTCTTAACAGACATGTGTGGAAGGTCACATCTGCTATTGCCATGTGTGCCATTGGCTACTGACAGACATCCGAAGGACATCATAGTACAGTACCACTGCTATCACAGTAATGATCCTGTGGACTACAGCAGAGATATGACCAAATATACGTGGACAGTCTGGCACTCTGTGGTCAGTCCAGAGGTGTACACATATCCCCTTCATGTGAGACATGTGGACCACTCCTCCCAATGTGGATGTTAATAGCCATGTACATTGGTATATCACATAAATACTGGACTACATATGCCCACACAGTTTATGCATGCACACACGCCAGTCTGTCCTGACACATAATACCTGATGGTGCAGAGGTCACATAGCCACATACTACCCAGTAGTTAGTGACATACATCTGTACAGAATCCCACTGCTTTGTCAGAAATACACAACAGTTATGGTGGCCTGGCAGCAGTATATCTTGCAAATAACTGGACATAGCACACTGGGTAATTACACTAGGTTGCTAGGCATGTCACAAAGCACTGTGCAAACTACAGGCAGACTGCCACACCACTGTACTACATTTTGTATGGGGGAATATACACGTACCTGCAATTATAGCAGGCTGTACACACATGTCACAGAACAGAGTAACAGACACCTGTGAGAAAGTGCATACCCACAACCAATGTAAACACAGCCACAGCCACATATAGTACACAAGCTTAATATGACACTATATGGACTGTCTGATAAACACCATCCTCATGTGTGCCACTCACACACTAACCCTACATACACTGGGTCATGACACAGTGTGTCCAATGACTGTCTGTGGTATGGGACATGTGTGTGTCTGGCACTACAGACATGTGAGCAAATATGGTACCATACAGAGGAGCAGCATGTAACATCAGATAGAACAGGACCAAGAACAATGGCATCTACCACAGTCTGTGCACAGCCCAAGGTATGTATGCACAATACACATACTGTCAACAATCACCATAAGTACACAGACCCCAGTACTGTACTTACAACCACAGAATGTCCATGTTATGTCCTCAGAAACAACCCCTACTATACATAACATGTCTAGCAGTCTGATATCTGACTGGCTTGCTATCAGGTATGATGTCAATAAATAATGGTGTACAGAACATATGCACCTCTTACTGCATGACATATGTACAAAGGTTGACAGACTTGTGGCTGGTGCTACGAACACTGGCCCAATATTGGCATGTTGCTGTGATAACCTCATACATTTACTGTTGTACCAGGGTTTGTTGTGACATATGTCCTATGGGGGATATGAAGTCAGTAACTCTCATGGCTTTTACCATGTACTGACTGCAGTCCTCACACTATGCTTCTGCAGTTCTCAGATAGGTGTTCTGTGAGTAACACAAGAAACAAAAGACTTCACACACTGCCCAGTCTGCAGATGACTCTACAGATGGGAGTTTCCTCAAAAGCATAACACTGTCATGAAAGGTATTAAAACATGTAGACCAGCCATATCCACATACCCTGTTAAACCGACAAATGCAGAATAGCAACAGTTACATTCTGTAGTCATGTCTGGCACATCCCCCTCCTGTCTGTTGGCCTGTTTCCACAGTGTATGTCTTTAGAGGTAAATCCCAAAACCATCTGTGATCCTGTTTGCCAAACACCAGATCTAGGTCCTGCTCACAGTGAATGAAAAGGCCCAACACCAACATGATGTTCCTAGATATTGGAGTGTGTTCCGATGCAATTGGCTATGGGAATATTAGTACAGCTGTTCCACATGCAGTCAGCTAGAGGAGGACTGCAACTCATACAGAGTCCATCAGCTGATCATGAGCATCACTTACAAAACACAAGTTGCTGCCTAAGTAAAGCAGGTGTACTTCTTCACATCCATCGGAGAGGGAGTGAGAGAGACAGACAGAGACAAAGTAAGTCAGGGAGGGGTGGGAGAGTAAAACCTAAGCATGTTTGTGTCACACACCTACCAGTACTGGGTTTCAAACCCCTGCCTGACTATGTATTGCTATCACATGTCTATGCAGTTATTGCATGCGCCACATAGCTTACATGTTGGGGAGCTGTCCAAAGGTATATGTGATGGTGATTGACATCTGCAACAATGATATAGTAGCAATACGGTAGGTGTACTACGTGCTTGTCCACATGAACAGGTGTCAAAGTCAACACAGCCACACTCTCTCAGGGACTCACACACACTGACACACTTGGCAGGGTCAGGAATAGATTTCCTGACTAGTTAGTTTGCCACAATACAGTAATGCGCAAGTATCACATGCACTGCAGGGGTTATCCGGAGGTTATATGGGCAAAGGGTATGTGAAGGTGTCTGACATCAGACAGCATGCTTCAGTAGGCAATTGGGAGTTGTAGTGAGTGTAAATGTGGTTGAAAGCATCATACACCACACACACAGACACAGGGTGCCAGTACTGACATGCATGGGTGCATTGCTTCACGGGTGTGTAGTGATTGACTGTGCCAGAAGGCTATATAAGGCTAGGTGAAGGGTATACCTTGGCATCAGGCCACATGACAATGGTCTGCAGTGTGGCTCATTGGTTTAGTGTCTGGATTGGCCCACACAGGTGGGTAATGTATTCACCATCCAGTCACCTGGGTTACTATTGTGTGTGGCCAGTGCTGTGCAATGGTTGCCATGTATGTGTTCTATAGTCCATGACATGGATGGTGTCTGGGATGTGCACATGTCCCACATGCATTACAGTGACATATGGAGCTGTACCTGGGGTGTCTGGCCCATGCTGTGTACACAGATTAACACCAGATGTACCAGTCCTGGCCTCATGTGGCGGGAACTGGTAATGGACACTAGGTTTACCCTGCACCTACATTGATAGCATGATACAGGTATTCCCTGGTGTCAGTGTCATCTGTCCATACAGGGCATGTGTTTAAGGCATGGTATGTCCTTTGTGGGTCACATTTGATGGCACTACAGTTGTTGCAGGCATCCAGTGGGGAACATAGTGAGGGTGTACTGTCTGCAATTACGTGCCTATTGTACTGATGGACAGGGTGAATTGCCCTATGTAGTTCACTGCAATCACACCATGGTTAGTATCTGTGGGCAATATGCAGGGTACTGCTAACATAGCAGATGTTGCCTAGGAAAGTGTGTTTGTGTATGAGACATGGGTTGAGAGTGTTCTCTGGGTAATATAAGAGTTGCTTACTTTGTTTGTCAGGCCTTGATGTCACATGTAGGGGTATGGATTGGCATCCCAGCCTCTCAGCTATTTGATATCTGTTATCCTTGTAAGGTGGACATTGTGACATATAATTGGGCCACCATATAAGAAATTTGCAAAACCCACCCCACAATGAGTCCAGTTGCTAAACACCACCTCCACACAGGATATGAATGACACTCACACTTGCCATGTCTGGGATTAGAACTACTACCTCACTAGTGTATTACACTACAGCATTGCACAGTTATAGGATGCACCACAGAGATCACTGGACTACACTTTCTCCAAAGGTGCATTTCACTGGGAATGACATCAGCAGGCTTGCCAAAGAAGGTTAATGGAGGTTGTAGTGATTGTGAATGGCTTCAAAAGCATTTCCCCCTACACAGACAAACATACACACTTGCCGTGTCTGGGAATAGAACTCCTGCCAAACTATAATATCACACTACAGCATTACACTGTTATAGGACGCGTCACAAAGATTATTGGAATCCTCGTTCCCCGAAGGTGTATTTCACTGAGAATGACATCAGCAGGCTTGCCAAAGTAGGTCAATGGAGGTTGCAGTGACTGTGAATGGCCTCAAAAGCATTGCACCCTACACAGACAAACAAACACACACAAACATCCACACTTGCCATATCTGGGGAATAGAACCCCTACCAAGCTATTATATCACACTACAGCATTACACTGTTATAGGACACACCACAGAGATTAATGGGCTACTCTTTCCCCAAAGGTGTATTTCAAAGTGAATGACATCAGCAGGCTTGCCAAAGTAGGGCATTTGAATTGTAATGAGTGTGACTAGCCTAAAAAGCATTGCTCCCTATACAAACAGAGACCCACACACAGTTGCCATGTCTGGGATCAGAACTCCTATCTAACTAGTTTATCACACTATAGCATTACACAGTTACAGGACATGCCACAGAGATTACTGGGCTACTTTTTGCCCAAAGTGTATTTCAAAGTGAATGACATCAGCAGGCTTGCCAAAGAAGGGCATTTGAATTGTAGTGAGTGTGACTAGCCTAAAAAGCATTGCTCCCTACAGAGACACACACAGTTGCCATGTCTAGGATTAGAACTCCTACCTAACTAGTTTATCACACTACAGCATTACCCAGTTAAAGAATGTGCCATAGAGATTACTGGGCTACTCCTTTCCCAAAGGTGTATTTCAAAGTGAATGACATCAGCAGGCTTGCCAAAGTAGGCCATTTGAATTGCAATGAGTGTGACTAGCCTAAAAAGCATTGCTTCCTATACAGACAGAGACACACACACACAGTTGCCATGTCTGGGATTAGAACTCCTACCTCACTAGTTTATTACACAATAGCATTACACAGTTTTAAGATGCACCACAAAGATTATTGGGGTACTCATTTCCCAAAAGGTGTATTTCAAAGTGAATGACATCAGCAGGTTTGACAAAGTAGGCAATTTTAATTGTAGTGAGTGTGACTAGTCTAAAATGCATTGCTACCTACACAAACAGAGATACACACACACACACACACACACACACACACAATTGTCATGTCTGGGATTTCAATTCCTACCTAAGTAGTTTATCACACTACAGCATTACACAGTTATAAGACATGCCACCGAGATTACTGAGCTATTCCATCCCCAAAGGTGCATTTCAAAGTGACTGACATAAGCAGGCTTGCCATAGTAGGGCTATAGAGAGGGCAGTGTGTGTGCATGGGCCATAAACCATTCATCTAGAGGTAGACACACCCCACTCAGGCACATACAGGTTTATATTCTGCAGGTACATGCATACAACTGCTAGATGACTACTGCCTTGTAAAGTCATGTTGCACAGCTAGCACTAACACCGCAAAGTCTTTAATGCTGAGGGATACCAGTGGCTAATTTCTACGGTGAGTGACACTTACAGATCATGTGGTTGTAGCCATTTGACTGTGTACCGGGTGGGACAAGCCTCATGATGTAAGGCTCTTTGTCACTGTCACTCTCTTCCACACATCTATGTATGTGTACTTTAGGCATATTACAGTGTGTAGTCCTTGGATATATGTGTGTATTCCTATCCATTGTGTGTGCAAAGCATGGCTGGTGAATACTGACGAATGTATGCACTAACATCTGCAACTGTCAGATATGTATGGTCCCCTGTTATTAGCAGACATGAGCTTCATTTTTTTAAGTGTGTGAGCATGCCCAGTATGACCTTCCAGTATGTTGTTGTCTGACATTGCCTTCATTTCTCTAAGTGTGTGAGCATGCCCAGTATCCCCTTCTGTATTGAATGTGTGGATCCATTACAGGTAGATTGTACTCCAATGCAGACTTTTGTGTTCTACACCTACAGCTAGCAAACTGTTTCTGCAGGATATCTGTAGATCAGTTGGCAATATGGGGTCAAACTGTGCAAGGGATAGCGGGTACTGTAGGTGATTGTGTCTTTGCTGCTTCTGCTACATGGTACTGCTGTTAGCAGAGATATTCAGACATGTGTACTGTTATACACTGTGATGTTTTATGTCCTCAAGTACTGTCAGGTAGACATTTTTGCTCGCAATGATGTCCTGGGGAACACAGGGTGAATGCAGCTATGTCCAGTATTGTGGTGAAATGCCTACATATTCCTGGAAAGTTATGCCATACTGGAGGGGGAGCTGCAGACAGTTGCTGCTGGGTCTGTGTAACCAGTCCAGCACCTTGGTACAGTGATGGCAGAGGATCCCATACTTGTACATTCATCGACGTGACAGTATGGTCTTATCTTGATGTGGCAATACCTCACAGATGTACAAATTCACACAGGTTACCCAGAGACAGGGGTCGTAAGTCAGGACATTACCCCTATTGTGGTGTACAGGCAGGTTTGTAGCCAACCATTTTTGTGTTTGCAGCCAGGGATCATATGTGCACACAGCTGTGTTTTGGACTTTGCACATTCCATGCTGCCCATGCTCCCACCCCCCCTCTTTCATACATTATGCAAACATTCTTGGATACTTTCCCTATAGTTATCACCTCATCACAGCTGTGTTTTGGTGTTGGTCCACAGTTCATGCAGTGGGACATGGTGGACATGTTACTGTGGTTTGTCCACATGGCCTTCCATATGGGTTATGTGGAGTGTGTTATGTTGTTATTTGGATGTCCATGACATAACATACATTGGCTGTACGGATGAGATGCAGGCCTTTGGCAGAGGCCTGTAGGCCATTTGGTGGTGATGCTGGCCAGCTGTAGCAGGTCATTGCACTCTGTCAGTCCTACAGTACCAGACTGCTATACAGTATATTCCCCTGGGGTGACAAGGTAGGTGTGTTAGGTGTTCATGCCAATACTTTCTGTCAGTATTGATCAGGTGGTGTGGATGCTGGCAGGGTGTTGCTTACAGATGGCTGTACATACCTGCATGGGACACCTGCACTGCATGCTGCATTCTTTCACTATTGCCATACACAGGTGGGGGTCATATTTTACCCATTCCCAACAGCAGGGATAAGACCAGAGCGGTACCTGTGGGTGGTGGTTGGGTGAGATGGGTGCATGTGTGCTATGGATACTACTTGCATCTGACTCACAGATATGCATGGGGCATTCCAGTTATGCTGGCTTGTGCAGGGACATCAGCTGTTTCTCAATACATCAGTCCTATCACCTTTGTGTTTTGCAAGTGTTCGGCCAGACAACATCGGTATTCCCTACTACAAGCCCAGATAATGTGATACATATCTGTATGTAAAATTCCAAGAGTGTGTCCATTTCATGGTTGCACATTACACTGTATGCCTGGGGTACGTTTCCCTGTGTACTGCTTGTATATCTATCTCAACAGTCATGCCATGTCCATCTTTCAGATGGTGACACATATTACAGCCATATATTTACAATGGCTTACTGCTAGAATGTGTTATACTGGGGAGCATTGTCTCTGGCACTGCAGTTGTGAGGACTTGGCCCTGTCATCAGCAGTAGTGGGCAATGGCCACCAGGTCAAACCTCAACATGCATACATACTGACCACTCTCACAATATGAAACACACACCAACCTAACACACGCATACCTGCATATTGTACAAATGCTACAATCTATCCTGCTACCTTGGCCTCCTTAGGTCATATGTGCTCCACTGGTATTATACTTAGACATACATGTTACTACATGTCTACATCGGATTGGAGGTAGGGCACACCTGACTGTTCCTACATTTCTACATAGGATTGGCGGGGTACATCTGACTGTTACAACGTGTCTACATCAGATTGGGGGGGGCACCAGACTGTTACTACATTTCTAAATAGGATTGGGGGGCACACCTGACAGTTTCTACATTTCTACATAGGATTGCAGGGGGCACACCTGACTGTTACTACATTTCTACTTAGGATTGGGGGGGCACACCTGACTGTTACAACATGTCTACATTGGATTGGGGGGCACAGCAGACTGTTACTACATTTCTACATAGGATTGGGGATGGGGAACACCTGACTGTTTCTACATTTCTACATAGGATTGGGGCGGCACATCTGACTGTTTCTACATTTCTAGAGGATTGGGTCACACCTGACTGTTTCAACATTTCTATACAGGATTGGGGGGGCACACCTGACTGTTTCTACATTTCTGCATAGGATTGGGGGGAACACCTGACACTTGTACACATTTGCTATGACTGTACTGGTATGTCAGGTACTCCATTTCATTCTGTATTGTAACCTATCATGCTGACTAGGGGGATATCAGTGTACTACAGATCTTAGGTTTGGTTGACCTACATATCAGTTTCTGACTTCTTAACCTTCAGAACTAACATCCCACTGCCTGTCCTGATGTAGTCTGTCTGTGTAGGGTTGGGGAGGGGGGTTACCCATAGCCATCATTTAGAGGCCTTAGCACAGACTTTGTTTGTGGTTATCTACACCTGTCCTGCTGGCTATGACTATTGTTGGGTAATGGGTATGTGAAGTTCCTTGACTGCCATGTGTGTGTCATATGGACACACATGTGGCCCAGCACATTTCCTGCAGTGGGTTTTGTCACCATGTGTAGTACTGGCTACTATGGTGACACCAGTATTTGTTACAGAGCACATGCTGCCACTATAGGTGTCTACTATCTGCTGGCATCTCATTCAGCCACCTGATTCCCTTGCATGCTCACATCTATACCATAGATACAAGTAACAACACATACTATTCCATTTGGGAATTGGTAAGAGGAGTGACTTACCTTGTGGCTGTGCCAGTATTGAGGATAGTGCTGGAGGGCTGCCTATGCCAGATGCACATAGTACACTCCCTATACATGGTTGAGCACAGATAGTGTCATGTTTGGAATCCCTTTTACTGTATGTGTGAGTCAGAGAAAGGTGTCGTTCCCTGAGTCCCTCCTGTGTCAGTGTATGTGCTATGCATTGCCTCTTTGTCAAGGCCAGGGCATACTGGGCATGCCTCCTTCTACCTACTGGGGCAGGCTCAGGTTGTTCCTCCTCTGAGTCACTCTGTGCCTGTGCAGGCCTTGGCAATGGTGGGGGGCTGGGTGGCCCTGCCTCATGCTATTCCTGCTGCATCTGTTTCCACAGGATCATATTGTGTAGCATAGCACATATGATGACAATTTGAGTACACATAGCTGGTGAGCACTGTAAGGCTCCACTGGATGTGTCCAGGCAGCTGAACCGTGACTTGAGCATCCCAAACACATGCTCTTTTATAATTCTGGTCTGTGCGTGTGCCTCTTTATGGAGATCTTGTTCAGGTGTGTGTACATTTCTGATGGGTGTCATCAGCTAAGGCTCCAGTACATAACCAATATCCACCACTAGGTGACCGTGAGGGATGTCCCCATAGGCAAATCTCTAGTACAGCTGCATCAGATGCCTGATGTGGGAATCGTGAGAGCTTCCAGGGCAGCCAGCACATACATTCATTATTATGCCATGGGCATTACACACGACCTGGCAGTTGATGAAGTGGAAGACCTTGTGGTTGATATAGACCATACCCCACTCACCAGGTGGTGCTTTGATGCATATGTGCATGCAGTCTATAGCACCCACTACCTGAGGGTATTCTGCTATTTGGTGGAAGTGATGTATATTGCTGGCCAACACCTCACGGGTGTTGGGGAAGTATACGTGCTCACTGGCATGTGCTGACATGACATCCAGGAACTGGTGGAGTACCCTGGATGCTGATGCCTGTGAGATCCCCATGATATCCCCAGCTGGCCTTTTGAAGGTACATGTGGCTAGTATTCTTAGGCCTACACATACCTTGGTATCCACTGGGATAGGTTCCCCTCTGTTAGTTCTGTGTGTCAGGTGTGGCCGGCACAGCTCAACAATTTGCTGTAGAAGGTCCCTGTCCACCCTATAGCGCTCCACTATCTCCAGCTCATGTATCCCCTGGTAGGTTACCCTGGGTCTCTACACTCTTCTCCGTCTCCTCACTGTGGGTTGGTCAACAGCATTCTCATCCTCACCACCCTCAGCTTCTTCCACATGTTGATGTATGATAGCTACTGCAGCCCCTATCATTTTGTTGTTTTTGTTTGTTAAAATTTCCCCAATTGTATACACTGGTGGTGTAGAGTATGTGGGGAAAAAACAGAGGAAAAGGTGTTTGCATATTTTATAGTAGTGTTCTGGGCTGGGCTGGTCTGCTGCCTGTGTAATTGGCTGATTCTGATACATTTCATTCACCTGCCAGCTATGCTTGTTCTCCCTGATTACCTTCCTACTGCTATTTTCCCTTCCCATTGCCTTCCTGTTTAAGCCCAGGGGTGTGCCGTGCAAACACAGTGCTCAAATATGCACAGAGCTGCAATTTCCTGGTTTACTTTTTTTTTCCCTTTAAAACCCACTTAGGAAATGTAAAGAGTGCTAGGCAGCCTCAGACACACCTCCTTGCTTAGCTCTGCTCAGCTAAGGGCAAACCTGAGCCACAGGGCGCCAATCCACTTACAGTATGCCTGACACCCCCCTATGATGTCAGCTAACTCCTAGGCTTGCACCAAGCTATACCTGCACTTACACTGTTTGGTGCTGACTAGCATTGAGGGGAAATCTGGGATTCAGTATCATTCCCCTCATTTGCATAGGATTGCCTGATGATGCATAGTTACAGGTCCCATACTGAGCCTCCCCCCTTACCAACCACTATTCACTGGCCATGTTGTCTTCTGGCTGCCATTGAGTATAATGGCAAAATAGTGATTTTGGTTAGAATGCTTATTTCAGGTTATTTTTTTCACCCAATCACATTTGAGCATCGCTGCCCTACGCTTAAACAGCCAAAATCGGCTAAATAATATAAAAGTTTTTTTAACTGTTTTCCATGCCAGTGGCCATTGGCATGCTTTACACATTATATATACCATTTAACTGGAGCTGTCATGGCTCCGTTTTGTAGTTTGCAGAAATGTACTCTGTTACTAACTGACTACATTTCTGCTGATTACACTAGTCCTGCATGGCCGGCTGCCAGCTTCCTGGATTGCAAATTCACCTCATTTGCATGGTTTTCACCTGCAAATGGAATAATTTGCATACAGGAGCTGAATCTGTGCAGGACTAGTGCAGGAGCGCTCATGCACATCCCTGCAGCTTATTCTTGGATCGCACAGTGGACATATTGTCTCCTGGAGCTCCTGCACTGTTCCTGCACACTGTGCAGGGCTTGCTGAATCTGGGGGTCTTTCCTTAAGTATGAACAAATCAACAAAAAGGGAAAAATAGTTGTAAAGGAATGACTGCTCTAGACATTGGCATACAAATTACTGTAATTAGTCATTGTCACATCTTCTTATGCAAGATCCATGTCGAAAACCAATCTGCATTCTTATTAAAAATGAGAAAAAAGGATTCAAGTTGGAGTTGCTTTTTTAAACCATGGTTTACTAAGTTACAAAATGAGATGAATGCTTTCCCCTTGTCAAGGCTTCATCAGATTTAAGTTATGTATATGTACATATGCATGTATACCTGAACATATGATACATATCCCCTTTCCTTTCATAATATGGACAGTAGAACTGGACCAGCCTCCCCTGCTCTGTGTTGAATAGTAGACATTCAGCAACCTGCTATAAAATCATACTTGAGTGTCTGAAATTAACTGAATGCTCTTTCATCCACCACTAAATACCAAAAAAAATGGTTACCCACATTACCACACAAAAAATATCAACATTAGAACTCGCCAAAGCTATTTATTTATTTATTTATTTATTTATCTATCTTTTATTAAACAGGTTAGTCCATCTGGGCTGGTGGCCCATTTTCAGTGGAGACCCAAGGAGAAAAGCTCCACACACAAAGACAGCAATAACAAAGTTACATTCAGGTAATAAGAATATGAATACATTCATGCCATAATGGAAAATTAAGAAAGTCATACATAGTAAGATGAATACAAAATATGTATATTCATGGAACAATGTCAATTAACAAATAATATCATTTTGTATAAAGAACAGTTAAAAAATGAGTATTTGGAAATGCGGCATCAGAAGGAAGAACAATAAGCCCCCAAAACATCTAAATAAGTTAAGTTGGTAGAGAGGGAGAAAAGAGGTAAAAAGTAGAAAGGTAAAAATAAAGGGGGTGAGTCAAGACAGTGAAAGAAAACAGTCATAAGAAAAGAGAGGAGGGGTGGGGAGTATAGTAGGAAGGAATAGAAGGAGATGGCGTTTAAGTATTGAGTTGCTCAGTGGCATCGCTGAGGTACTGCAGCATTAGTTATATAAAGATATATTACAGTAAAGTGAGAAAAAGAAATAGATTAGTGGGGAAGTATGTGTTAGGTAGGATAGTGACAGGTGCAGGAGGAAGTGTTTGCAAGGTGGAGTTTCAATTCTGTTTTAAAATGGATCTGAGATTGAATAGCACATAGATTAGTTGGAAGTTTGGTCCAAGTTTGAGCTAAGGAGCATTTATAATGTAATCTACATATTCAAAGACACATGAAACCAAAGCAGCAGATGCATCAATGAAAAATACCAGCACTCCAAAACTACAAACGACAACCTTGTAAAATGAAAATTGTTGTTTAATAATCCACATAAAGTCAGAGGTTAGCACTTTCATTCCCTCTGGAACTTCATCAGAATTCAAAAAGTTAAAACACCATTCCTGTTTAAATACAAATTTAAAACCAATCACATACCTAATCGCACCAATAAAATCATTTAAACTCTAAATGCTTCAATTTTAACAGTCCCTGTGTTAAAATTGAAGCATTTATAGTTTAAATGATAACCATCCTCTTCTAAGTGAAAATAACATATGCAACTTGCGTACTTGGGTTGATAGTTCCCTCTCTTTTGAACATCACGTGGCAATTGTAATCCAGAGCTCCTGCTTAACACAACTAATAGCCAAAGGTATATTGTCTAGATCCAGCAATGTTATTGTTGTACTATATTCAGCACCCATTACAGAGTACAAATCTGCTTTTGAGATGCAATTCATAGAACATGCCAACAAACCCAAAAAGTTCCAGAGGTTCCTAACCAGAAAAAAAAACCTTTGGACTTAAGAGCCTTAGTTATCAGGACAAGCAAGAAGCTCTGCCCCTGTTCTCTTTGTCTTATAGACTACAGAGTGGTAGCCAGTACCTTGTTTAGCATACCATTGCTAATTTAATGGTTCAGCTAACACTAAAAGTATAGATCTGAAATTTTATCACCAGATTAACAGAATGCAGTGCCGGGAGGTTCATTACCCAGTGTGTCAATCTGCTGTGGAAAATTTCCTCTGCAAGTTAAATAATGCAGATCTTCTTTCAAATTATACCTGGATGACTAGATGAGTCCTTTCAAAGTTACCCCAGTTCTAACTGATCTCTTTTTCTCTCCTTGAGAAAGGGGGATATGCTTGAGTGTCTATAATGACATGGCATGGCATGCATGGTCATTGGAGTAAAATAGTATTGAAGCAACTATGAATCCTATGAATCCTGTGAGAGAATGCACCCTCTGAGCTGTCAATGAATTGTCTGCCATCAAATACCATTGGCAATATATCTGTATATAAAGCTATATATTACACATTCATGCAGTGCTGCCTGTGATATTGGTAATGTCAAGAAATAAGATATAAATGCAATATGTTTACGATAGCTACATTTTTTAAAGATGCTTTCAAAATCATCGTCTGAAGGGCCATTCATAAGCTAGATAGTACAGCTTGGTAACAATGTTCTATCATGCACAGCTCTAAAACCAAAACCAGCTGCTGCTCTCAGCAAAGTGGCATAGTGTGCCATCAGAAAGACAGCAGGGGCCACTCAGAAGCTCAGCACATGAGCAAATTAAGTATTTTAAGCAATGAGAAAAGTGGTCACTATTGTAGCCACACAGAACAGAAACAGAAAATCATATACAAAACTAAACACCTCAATCAAGTTTTTGAGTGCAGCAGTAGGCTTGATATGTCACTCAAGAGTTAAAGAAATTTAGCAGAAATCTTTTGGCAAATGGTGCTTTACATCATTCCAGCACAATTAAGTAGCTTATGATAGTCCACAAGATACGACCACGTTGGTTGTCTCTTTTAATGAATCTGTCAGGCATAATAATATGCTGAGCCATAAATATCATTTGCAGCTTACAACAAACTTTTTTTAAATTCCACCCGGTGTTTTCAAAAGTTCTGAAACAGATATACTTCTGTCCTTTTTTAAAAGTGTGCTTTTTTTCTAACTGTGGGACATGCTATTACTTATGGCAGTTTAATTTGAAGATGAACTGTTATTGTCTTTGAGAAGTTTTCATATGCTTTATTTCAATAAATGTGCATCTCGCATGTTCAAAACCCTAATGTCAATATTCTAAAAGCCAAGCAACAACAACAAAATGAAATTATAGCTTAACGTTTTAAGATTCTTTCCACTGAGACTCTGTATTGCCTTAGAATGGTGTTGCATCAGTCCGTTATTGATCATGTGCATAAAAAGTACGGACAGCCAGCTAACATATCTCTCCCTCTTTCTGCTTGACTGAAAATGCTAAACATGAGGAGAATGAATAATTTTCTGCTTCCAGATGACTTGCCTGAAGTGCTTATTTGTTTGTCTGCCTCTCTGTCTACAGCTCTGATTTGAATGCATCCCGATATGCCCTTTTATAATTCTACGAGTTTCTTGATATGTAGAAAACTGAAATCACCTGGTCAGTATTTCATAACTTACTAAGTGAATTTGTTCTTAACTGTTGGTCCTATTTTATTTAAATTATTTTACATAATCTCTCAAAAGGAGTAGGATATGTATATGGGCTGTGATGTAAGACATACTCACATTTGTCCATCCATGCAGAAGGAAAAAATATATAAGCTAAAATAAGCATGGATATTTTAATTTTCCAGCTTCTGCTAGATAGTTGTATAACACTAATGTAACACATGATTTGAGGACAACTTGGATTTTTCTTTCTAGTAATACCAGATCTATTTGAAAAGGAATTGCAATAGTTCAGAGAATAACCTTTAAAATCAACAGCTAATGTGAAACTAGTTTTAAGGAAAAAAGAAATGTCCACCATTTTATTCATGATAAATCACAGTGTACTGAACTTTTTGCAACATTCATTCATCATTTTCTTTAACTTATAATGGTTTCAGGATTGCAGAATACAGCAATCTTTTCTATACTGTTTGCCCAGACAGAGTGACAATCTAGAAGAATAATATTATGCTTTCAAGAGAAGCAATTTCTGAAAAGCAATTAATAGGAACTTAAAACCAATGAAGCACATTGCATTTAGGAGTTGTAAGAACAGACTTATAGAAACTATTAATAATCTACTATATACTAGCACCTCACAAAATTTATTGGGGGAAACATATCAGAGTTATATTTTCTCAGAAACTCCTTTTACACCTTAGAATTAAACAACATTACTATTAAGATGCAAAAAGTATAAGATGATGCAATGAAAGCATGAAAAACAGAGACATGCTCATGCAAAGTGAAAACCCTACAGGATTTGAGCTTGTGGCTAATACAAATGGACAGAATACTGTCACTAACAATGTAGGACTGATTCTATAAAAATGACAAATGTGTCAAATGAGCTATCAGTCTATACAAGCTTAAGATGGGGTTTTATACTCCCATTCATACAATAAAGGCTGCAGGTAGAGAAAAAAAAAATACAACTAACATCTGGCGTGTAAAAAAGTATTGTTACCAGGCATCAAAACTCACCATAATAAAAGTATAAACCGATTTGTATTGTAAATGGATCAATATAGCCATTGCAAAAAAAATACACTAACACATCCCCATGTAATAATGTTAGACTCATTACAAAGTAACAACTTACTGAGCCATAACTCAGCCATGCAAATTTTCAGTTATACTCCAAAACACTTTTCCTAGGTATTGTTTCCTGGCATGGCTGCTGACCATTAAGATTCCCCAATGAGACCAAGCCATTCATTCTCAATAAAGGCAAGAGTGGAGGGGTGCTATCATTCAAGCAGACATGGGAAAATCTGTGTCCCCACTAGACTATAAGTTATGAGGCCATATTTGTATGGCCCTTACTCCACTTTTTTGAATGACATGCACCTGTATCATTGCAGGGGTGTCTTATGGTCTACTTCTTTTGTGCACCCCCAACAGACACACACACACACACACACACACACACACACACACACACACACACACACACACACACACACACACACACACACACACAATACCAGGACTACCCTCCCTGGCTTTCAATTACCAAGCCCACATCTCTTGGTCCTGTCTCACTGGTATCATACAAACTTCCCATTAACACGGGAGCAGATTGGCTTCATCAGGATGGCCAGGATGGGTGGAGGTTGTGTTAGCTGTGCTCACTAACACCATCCACTGTCTAACTCTTACAGCTCACAAACCGCTACACAATTGCAGGTCATCTGTGTTATACTTAGGGGTTTATCTCTGTACTTCACAGAGCTGAGCAGTTATATCTTCCACCAACCAATGCCTGCTGCATTGCTATTTCAGAAAAAAGTACTTCTTTTGAGGAGAATACAAGATCTTCCAAAGTATCAAAAACAGATACAGAAATTGACTACAAGATATTGCAGTCAACCTTGTTATCAGCTTCTGCAATGCTTCTTTTATCTTTTACTGATGATATAGATTGCTAATTTCCTACAGTCCTTCTATCACAAAGTTCAGCATATTGCAATACTATACAAGTTGGTTAAACTTTTATCAGAGCATAACTCCATTAAATTAACATTAACTGCAGCAGAAAATGCACCGCTGTAACATACCAATTTCTGGCAGGGCTGGATCCTGCACAAGGTGACCTAGGCAACTTGCTAGGGCCCAGTGCTGGCTGGGGTGCCTAGCCTGGCCATAAAATATTTAGAAAAACAACTATCTAGCAACACCGTACTAAGACACTAACTCTGCATTGAACTGATCACTTCTCAGCAGCTTAGATTTTGAGTATTTTTGCTGCATGCAGTAGAGTTATACTCCGAACAGGTAATACCATCTTGTTTTTTTTTAAACACTATCACAGAGCATGGATGGGATGCTCCAACTGTCTCAGCAAGAGAACATTTATCTCTGTTCTTCTCTGATTAAGAGACTTTGACAGAATCAAACCCTGCACCTTTGGTACAAGTAACAGAGACTTAATCCTCCACATCAAATGACAGTCTGGTTATCTGTTTTGCAAAACATCTCTGCATTTGTCTCATATCATTGAGCAAGCCATTTAATCAAACAGTGCTTTGGGCCGACTGGAAATTTGAGCTAGGATCCTCAATGATCCTCTAAACTTCCAGCCAGTTATGATGTACAGGTAGGACTTTACAGTATCGTCATATGAGACATGTTCTATGAATGTGACCCTTGATTACCTTCTTCTGTTGAATGTTGACTGTCTATTATTTTCCTGTGAATAAATTGGATAGCATAAAGTCTAACTGTGAATACATTTTTAATTTAGCTTGATTTTCCAGGCACAGAGGCATGAAATTCCCTGTGTTTGAGCTACAGCAGTTTGCATAGCACTTGATGCATATGAGTTAGGCTATGAGCTGTTGAAGAACTGCTTTCTGTAGTACAGGGTTTGATTCCTTAGTTTTCACTTGTCTTTTTCTTTTTTACTCTGACCAACTCAATTCACCAGACAGTATTTTTAAGAAAAGGGATACTTGTGTCCAGTGGGCTGTTAGAAGCTCTTTGTAAATGCATGAGATATCTGCCTTTTCAATTCCTGCACCCTTCATAGAGCAACTAATTAGTACAATACTATATGCTGTTTGAGTATGAATCTCAGCACATCTCTAGTAATTTAATGTGCTTCCAGATGCATTTTCACTAAATGTTAGTTTTAAGGGAAGATAAGTTTACTGTTTTTCATGCTAAGTCTGTTTTCTATGTGATAGCCCCTTATTTTGTTTAGAAGATTGATGTTAGTATTTTTTCTGTAAAAAAATTATAAAGGTTTTAAATGAAATCCAAATCACTGTAATAACTGTAAAAGAAAGAAGAAAATGGAATGTGCACTGATAGTTTCGGACTCTGTTATGGTAATTGGGGAGAGACGGTTAAGTAATTAGATATTATCATGACTGGCAGGCTACTGATCCATTACCTTGCATAGTGCCCCATTTGTCCAAAACTGGGCTCTGTTGATTCTGCAGATGTATGCTGCAACCATATAGCATTATCAGCCATTTAAGCAGGTCAGACCAATACTGAGTGATGTCAGGGGTGATATCTATTTTTGATGACAGAGATATAGGGAGGTTAAAATGACATGCACGCGTCCTGCAAGTAGGTAAGCCCCCCCCAAAAAAATCAGTATATTATATACAGTAATATTTCTGACTTTTGTATGATGTGGATTGTTGAACAAAAGCTGCTGTAGCTTTTAAATTGTCTTTAATTATTTTGCTTTATTCATTGCACTAAAAAATGAAGCAATTCATTAATAGGACTGGACTGTGTAATATAGTCTAAAACATATTGAATTTTAGTAATATATTTTTGCTGTACTTGCTATGCAGCCTTCAGCAAGTGCATAGGGCTGACATTTGACAGACTATATAGTCTGCACTATTTGTAGTGATGATCAAAACTGTTTGATCTTCTGATCATCTTCTTATTCATCATTTGATCTTCTAACCATCCATTATGTAATCATTGCTGCATATTACTGTTTTACGTTACTTTTGTCTATACAAGATCAGATTGTAAAGGATTTCTGCACATAATTAAATACTGCGACTCTGGCAGTTTGTACAGAAGTCTAAAGCTCTGACTTGTTAGTGTGCTGCTTCCTGTGGCAGAGGTGCAGGATTTGTATCTTTCCTCCATCAGCAGGTCAGTCAGTCACACAGTGCTTTGGCTCAATTGTGAATCTGAATGAATGAATGCATTTTTAAATTAGCTTGTATTGTGCAGGCAACTGTGTTGATCTACAACAGTCTGTCTGGTACTTAGTTCAGATGAGGAAGGCCATGAGCTGCTTCTGTAGTACATGACTTGATTTTTCCAGCCTTTATTTGCCTACTATGTGGCTCTGACCAAGTCACTTCAGCAGACAGTGCTCCTGGGCTGCCCCTGTAAAAGGGACGTGTCCAGTGGGTTGTCCTGGGCCATTAGCAAATGCATTACAAATTTGTCTATTGACTTACTGCTCCCTTCTTATAGCAGCTACTTAGTGCTTTATTATATGCTATTTGACTGTGAATCTCATCATGTCTCTTGTGTCATGGTTTGCCAGATCCCTTTCAAATAAATGTAAGTTTCAGAGAAAGAGAAGTTTACTTTTATTCAAACTACATCTGTTTTCATTGTGAAAATGTATTGTTTTGATTAGCAAATGTCTGTCAAGTGTTTTTTTTACACTAAAATATGAAATAACAGTTTTAAATTAAATGCAAATCTCCATTTTGCTCTTTTCTCTCTAATCTTAGAATGTGCCATGCAGAAGTCAATGGACCTTTGAATGTTCAATAGTAAAAAAGAAAATAGTATGTACACTGACAGGTCTGAACAGTGTTTATTGTAAATGGGGAGAGCTGGCCAAGTAATTGTATACTGATATAGTGTGGGGGGGGGGGGGCTCCATTTCCTGACTAGTGCCCCATTTTACCATGATCCAGCTCTGATAGCCAGTGTAGAAAGCACTGACTGCAGAGTAGACATTATACCACAAAAACATTTGAATTCCAAATAGAGATATTTGGAAACAGAAACTTTAAAAATGCTTTATTAAAAATATCTGTAGCAGATGTAAATGTTAGAAGAAGAAAAGTATCTATTGTATAGAGTCACTCTCATGAGTAGATTCAATTAATCTATAAATAGCTCATGTAGCACTAAAGCAATGCAATGCAATGAAGGCGATGGTACTGAAAATGACTACAACTGATAACATGTAGCTATTAAATAAACATTATAAGAAGACAGCTGAAACTGAAAAGTCAGAAGACATGTCACATTAACATATAAAAGCAAATGCAATAAAACCCTCAAGAAAAATAAATAAAATACAATTTCAAAATGAAATAAACACGTATAGGCTATATAACAGGAATAACTAAATCTGAAACCAGAAAAAGTAATGCCGTGTAATGAGAATGCTCAGTACATAGCAGCAGAAGAAAAAGCCATAACTGAAGTACAACTGGGAAAAAAGCAGTAGTTAACAAAAAGTCATGAAGAAAAAGGAAATATATAATAAGACAAGAAAAAACAGTGACCTTTTTATAATAATGGTGAGCTGAAAAGGACTGTTTTTCCTTATTCCCTCTTTACTCTAGTTATGAGTTTTAAGCATGGAACTCATACCAAAATAATTTTAAAATTAAGTCCAAGTAGCTAAGTTTCTGTGTTCAAATTATTGCCTTCTCAGTGATATAATACAGTCAGTGGTGTTTTATTTCAATAATTTCCATGTTTACTCTTTTCTTTCTAATGTATAGAATATGCTAAGCAGACTTCAATGGATTCTCAACACATAAAGTTATTTTCTTCCCCATCTATTACTCCATAATAAGATGTTGGGGCACAGAGTTTAAACATGGTTGAATATACTTCTTAAAAGGAAGAAAAAAATATAAAACCACAGAAATCAAAATGGAAGTGCCTTCAACCTTCCGAAATGTAATACTCCTTCTCCACTGCTGGAAGATTTGATAATTTGATGAAATCCTCTGCTGTGGAGTAGTAGTCACATGTGGAAGTGTATTTCAGCATTTTACTAAGAAGAGAAAATTATTTAATGAAAAAAGTAGTAGACTTAGAAGCCTGTCACTGACACAAAATGTGATAGAAAAATGCTTATCAGAATTGGTCTTGTTGACTGAATCTGTGCAAGAAATATTTGTAGATATTTAGGACCTCTCCAAGCAAGATGAACAAATTGTATTTGAAAGAGCCCATCTCTCTTTAAGGTCAGCTCCCCATCTGCATTTGTTAATTTGCTAAAGCATCAAAATTAACTAAGCATCCAATAAAAAAGAAAGAAGGAAAGACATATTATTTATGGAAACATTGAAGGACCAAACTCTGAAGAGTTTTCATGTGGAGGTAAAACAAAATAGATGATCATTTACTAAGCATGTTACAGATATGTTAAAAAAATTAGTTTTCAGATGTACTGAGCAACATTTTCATCCTTCTCAAAATACAAGTAAAGTAGTAAGCAAATTCATCTATAGAAGCATATTTGCTGTTCTTCTATCTGTTTTCTGAAAACAGAACTCAGAAATTTGTAACACACATGGTTTGGCTTATATATTTGTATCAACATAATTGTACATTGAGTGTTAACTGGTTAAAGTACACTATAGTTTAATATTTAATGTTCTGTGGTGCTTGTTAAATGATAGGTTCACAGGTAAATAGTAAGTGAGCTGCCCTTGTGAGCCGTTTTAAGCCTGGACAATTTTCCTTTTTGTGCTCAAAATAACCTACCCCATTTGGTTACAAATTGACCTTACCTATCCCATGATCAATAATTATATATTACCCTAATGAGAATAACTGGGATCATATCATAGATAATTTGAGGGGACCCATGCAGGTTTTAGGAGCTACCTCTGTCTATTAGTAGCACAGGGGACAGTCTTGGGTACATTTTCTGTTTTCCATCCATTGATCTAAGTTGCACTTGACTATGGACAGGGATGAACTTTGTTTGATGTGATAAGACATATGCTGTTGAGACTCTGCTATGTGAAACATTCTCTACTGATTAAGAGATATAGGTAGACATTAGTACCAGGTAGACATACTTTTACCATTACTTAGAGGTTAAAAGATAAAGCAGTTTCTATTAGTGAAATACTGCATATTAAGCTTGATATTTAACATTTTTGTGAGCATTTGTGTTATAGGTGCCACAGCTGTTTACTTTTCTAAGTTTAAGGCAAGTAGAAGACAAAATTTCAAAACATGCACTAAACCATAATAGCCAGAAGTTCAAGGTTCACTTTCTGTTTGTTGTTTGCACCTGCATCTTCAAGGTCAGTTTATGATTTCAGTGAGTCTCATGGCAGGTTTGAGGACAGTACCCTGGACACTCAGCTTGAGGTCAGTTTTTTTCTAATCACATATCTGTCGAAGGTCACAAGTTAAGAGTCCACATCATCTTCTGTTCTGAGTTTTTCAGGGGTGTACTGGGTTGTGGCATTGTCAGCATGGTGCATGGTGGTTTATCATCATTAATATTTGTAGCAAGAGAATTAGCAGCTACAACTCAAGGACTGCACATTTTTCTCTAAGAGTTGTGGCAGAATTCATTTAAGCTTCATTTAAGTTTTCCATCTCAAACAGGACACATCAGCTATAATTTCAATATGCAGTGATTTTTAGCTTCACAGAAAAAATTGCTATCAAGAGAACATTTTTCTCTCAAAGCATCCATTCTGACTGCCACAAGGATTCCTCTTGCAAGAATAAATCCCCTTATATGGGCATATTTGCATTATTCTTCTCACATAGTTTATCACACGTTCAGAAAAGCCTATATATGAAGTCAGATCAACAGTCAGGCAGTAATTGCATATGCCTCATCTGTTGCTTCAGTACTAAAATTTCATTGTGACTACACATAAGCTGTAAAGTAATGTTGAATGTTCTTTAGATATGTGCGACTTTATCATGATATTATTATTCCGTAATATACATAACACAATAACCAGCTGTTAAACTACACAAAGCTCTGTGTTAATTAGTATAATTTGTTAAATTATATTAACTGACTGTGAAAACATATGTAATGTAGAGATTTTCTCCACAGGCTTCTTCTGAAAAAGAGCTTTGCCCAGCTGGACTTTCTTGGTAAACAGGGACAAATAAATAAATACATACATACATGCATGCATGCATACATACATATATACATACATAGGGAGCAACATAAAAGAAACTCCACCATTCATTAACTGCTACATTCTTTTCCAAACTGCAGTTTAATAGTTTCAGTTTTCTAGAATACATGATGCTTCTCTTAAAGCTGGTCAGCAAAGAACCAATGTTTATAAATAGCAGTTATCTACATTTTCCCTTTAAGACTGTTTCACCATAAAGGCATGAGGAATTGCAACAGTTTCATTTAATATGAAAATAGCTCCTGCTCCTTTTCCAGTTTTCAGTGATACTACCTGAATGTCTTCATCCTTCACATGTACCTCCATAAAGGTCTGTCTTCATAACTTTATCCAGACATAGAGGTCAGGAATCTGACTTCTTCCAAATGAAGTGGCCATGATATATTGCAAGAGGCATATATTCCCTATTAAATGTCATGGAGATCATCCCTCTGGTTTGCCTGCCTACACTATATTTCTCTAGAACTGTACAATGCCTTTCTATGACATGCTGTTTACTAAAGTCAGTCCTAACTGGTATGCATAGGAGATGCAAAACGACCAAAAGTAGTGGTTTTCATAGGCTGAGGAGTCACTATGCCACAATCTATTTTCTCCACCACCATAAGACAATGAGGATGACTATATCAACTGTATGAGTCTATGTCATACTGACAATGGTTTGAAAAAAAAAATCACACCATAAAAAAATAAGTACAGTTTAGGATTTTTCTTTGGAAGTGCTTGCATGTGCATTATTTACTCCAAGCAGATTTTAGATAATTTTTCCTCAGATAGATAATAAATGCTAGAAGTGCAATGAGAAAAAGAGAGTTTATTGGGAACATACATTTAGGAGTATAACAAGTTGGCAGATTTCAAAATCTCACTACAGTGTACTTTGTCAGAAATGTTGGGAGAGCAAATGGATGTAACTAAGAAAATGATTCTTTTGAGCTGGGACAGATTATCTAATTGCCTAGACATAGTAAGGCATTATTAAGTTTAATGCTATTAGGCTTATAGGTTCATAGATGTATGCTAGATTAATGACCACTAGGGTTCTTATAATCCTAACAGTGCAACCCAAATGTGACCCACAAATTTAATTTATATAGGTGGTGATTTAGTGACTGCCTCTGTTCATCAGAGACATAGCAGCCAGATCGGGGGTGAATTTCCAGTTACAGATCCACTGGTCCATGTTGCACTTAAAAAGGGATAGGGAAATAAATCTGCTTTACATGGATGGGGAGCCTGTTGCAGGGAATGGGAATTCTCCGAGAAACATATCTGTCTCTCCATCATATCCTGTTTATGTCTCAAGCAAAATTTAGATCTTCTAATCTATTAGTTCTGATGCTGTTTTGCAGATGTCCACAAGAAACACACAGACCAGCACTCAAAGGCAAAAGGTGTACACAAACAAATTATAATTTATTAAACCATATTTAGGCAAAACAGACTGGTTTTGGCCCAATTATTAAGCTTTCCTCAGTGTAAAATTAAATCACAAAAACAAGCCTTTTATGCTTAATTATCATCACATGATAAAGAAAGAATCCCCATGGTTGGTTATAACTGTTCATTAAGTCCTGGGGGAGTAAACCTCCTACCTTGATAATCTACTTCTTTTCTTTTTTATTAAGCATATCATACCAACCAATTTTGTTAGCCCAGTCCCCACTTATCCTGCCAATAATGGTGAACCTAAAAGATGCAGTAGAATGGGTCAAGGAGTGTTTATCTAATGCATTACTGGGTTTCTTTAATCTAACATCACTTAGATGTTCAGATATTCTTATCCTAACAGGGCGAGAGGTCTGTCCTATATAAAAAGCAGAACACATACAGGTAGCTAGGATTATTTCCCCCAGGACTTAATGAACATTTATAACCAACCAACTATGGGGATTCTTTCTTTATCATGTGATGATCATTAAGCATAAAACGCTTGATTTTGTGATTTAATTTTACACTGAGGAAGGCTTAATAATTTGTCCGAAACCGGTCTGTTTTGCCTAAATATGTTTTAATAAATTATAATTTGTTTGTGTACACCTTTTGCCTTTGAGTGCTGGCCTGTGTGTTTCTTGTGGGTAATTTGGGGCCGTGCACCTGCCGTACTTGCAGGAGTTTTTTACTGTTGCTCAGCTTCCTTTTCCTGCTGTTGGCCTTGGGTATGGTGTTTCAATTCATCATGGAGGATCTCTACTACCATGTTTGCTAACATCAGCCTTGGTATTTAGTCCTGCTTATCTATTTATATTCTGGTTTTACTGCAGAATTCATGGTCAAGGAGATTTGTTTTGAACTGGATTACTATTCTGTGTGATTTCAGAAGGGGCTAGTCGCAAGACGCCTGATGGTTTGTTCGTTCAACTGGACAAGTTCAACTTGAGCAATCGCTTTGGGGATTCATCAGCTTTTTGGCATCTGTTGGACTTATAAACACATGTATTAAGGCAACCATGGTGAGAGTATATTTTTTGTGTCAATCTGCTTTAGCATTTATAACAATTATGCTCGCTCACCCAAGCTATAAAAACCTTTCTGGTCTTTTGAATGGGCTGGGTGAACAGTGAGTGACAGTTAGTTACTTCAACATTTGCATTGCTTCTTTAGGGGACCTACTGGCATTTTGGCATCTGTACTTGTTGGGTTCATTTTTTCAGATGCACTAGTGAAGCTACCTTTTGCCTTTGAGTGCTGGCCTGTGTATTTCTTGTGGACTTGGTAATTTGGGGTCATGCGCCTGCCATATTTGCAGGAGTTTTTTATTGTTGTTTTGCAAATGTGCAAAAGTTTCATCTTGATAATACACCCCTAAGAGTCAACTCAGTGATCAGGCATCTGGATACCCACTGAGACAGTAACCTTATCTTCGACCACTATGTGGCCACAGTGGTGAGGAAATCCTTTTATGTTGTACAACTTATAAGTAAGTGCATGGCATCTAGGTCTAAAGTGATAATTATCCCATTGAACTCTGCCCTTATCAGACCAGTCATAGAGTCTAATGCTCCCTTTGGCATGTATCTGACCAGGCATTTGCGGCAACTACAGCAACCTCAAAGGTTTCTTGCAAAGAGAATACAAAGTCTAACAAACATGCCTTATGCAGAGCACATGAAAACCCTTTTCCTCTACTCAGTCTTCTACAGATTGCTGAGTGCTGATCTATGACTGGCTTACAAGGCCTCTATAAACCCCACACTTATGAATCTCCTACATATTTGTAAGTCAAGGAGGACTAGAAATACAAGATCTACAGACCTGAATTTTGTCTGTAACTTAAACAGAACATGCTGGAAAGACAGATATGGGTCCCAGAGACTGTTCCCCCTATGGAACAGGCTTCCCACCCATGTGAAGCTGAATTGCCTATTACCTAGTTTAAGCACAACCTAGACAAGCTGATGCAGAATAGAAAATTTATGCCAGGCCTGGCACCGATGTCTCTTATGGACAGAGGTAACTTATAAATGCCTGGCCCTCAATGTTCTTTTTGAATACAGGGCATCATTATTCTTTCTGGAAAACTTAGCTAGGCTTAGAAAGTCCCCACGTCATTAGCCAACTAACAGTTTATGAATATATGAATCCATGAATCAACAGGATCCAGAGATGCCCTGTATTCCAGGCAAAGATTAGTCAGACTAATGGGGCTGTAGTTTCCAGGATCTGTTGAAGGTCCTCCCTTCTGAGGGAGGATGACTGCTGCAATTCTCCATTCATTTGGCAAAAAGCCTCTTTTAAGACTATAGTTAAATAGTGACTCCAGGGATCCTAATAAGTCACATTTTAGACTATTCAGGAGGCATCCTGGGATGTTATCGGGGGCCCAGTGAAGCCATGTTCTTGGCTTTAGGGAATGCAGCCAGTACATGCTCCCCAGTTGTAGATGGAGGGGTTATGTTTGAGGGTATTTTTGAGGGGATAGTTGGGAGTGGGGGGTAAAGTTAGAAATGAATTTGTCTGCTAATAGCTTTGCTATATTGCTAGGCCCAGTAAATGTAGCAGCATTAATCACCATCTCAGCACACTGCTGTGTGCTGTCCTGGAGATGTCTATAGCTGTAGAATGTCTTATGGTTATCTTTCACCTGGGAGGCTATCTTAACCTCAAAGTTGGCTTTGCTTGACCTAATTAGCTGTCTTATTTGCCTATTTACTTTGATGAGAGAGCTTCTATTTTTATGAGAATTACCCTTACTGATTTTTGCCATTTTTTTTCCTTTTGCTGTATATCCTGTTTAATTTGGAATGCCACCAGGGTGGTTAGTTTCTCGGACTAGCCCTGGGCTTACTTATGGTAGGTACAACAGCCTCTATGCAGCCATTGGCATGGTTGTACAGAGTTTCAGAGAGCAATTCAGCATAGGCTGCTGTATTCTATTGGTTTGATGGGGCACTGAATTTGACAATCCATCACTTAATAAAAGGCAATTTGCCTTGGAATAGTTCCTAACTCTTACTAATTTTAGTGGGATTGGGGAGTTGATTTTGATTTTAAAGGAGACAGCTTTGTGGTCAGACCTTACCAGAGAGGATGAGACATTGGGGGTATGTAGCATTCTCCCATATTTGTAAGCATGAGGTCGGATCTATATTATATTTTCGAAAGTTTCAAATATTGAACACCATATGGTCGACACCATATGAGTGATGTTTGAAATTTTGAAAATATAATAAAAAAATAAAAATAAAAAAAACTATACTTACCTAAATGCTGTAGGCAGGGGGCAAGCCCCCCTGCACCCCCCACACCCCTGCTACTTAAATATTCCTACTCCGAGATCGCATTGCATTGAAGTAAAGGGAAAATATTCCCTATGGCAATTTCTTTGTTAATCGTGTGACGTTTCGACATTCCGACCAATCGGTTTCACTCAATATGTGTTCGCCATTTACACTTTTCGATCACACGATAGGAACCCCATGACGTCCAGTATATTGGAACCTCTAGTGGGTATATTCACTATTTGGTCAAGGGTGTTTGTATTTACAAAGTCCAGGAATCTCTGTGCCTGTACATTTGGGATTGTGTAGGATTCCCAGTCAACAGAGTGGGTAATTAAAGTTTCCCATTGGTAGGGTGTTATGTTGGAAGGTTAGTGTCTTCAGTAGGTCCAGGTGTGCACTGAGAGCTTCTTGGGACATGGAGGGTGACATATAGCTGGCTAGGATGTAGTATGAAATTCTGTCTATGGTGATCTGCATGTGGAGGAACTCTAGCACATTATCCTGATTGACCACCAGAGAGGTATGCTTATTATTGATGTATATTGAGACACCACCTTCTTAACCCCTTTCTGTGCAGCTACTGGTCTAAAAGTGTGGAAGGCACTGAAACCTTGCACTGCAGGGGTACTCTCTGCCACTTTAAAACACACGGTAACTGCACAGATGTTTATAAACTCAAGTGTGAGTAGGGCTTAGAGGGAGTATAGTTTTTTTTGTTTAGGCTCATGGCATTGAACAGTAATACCTTGAGGTTCAGTTGAGTTGATTCTGCAATGTCGGTAGGTTTGTCAATTTGGCATTGCCTAAAAAAGGCACTATGAGGGTGAATAAAGGTTTAGCCCATATTCAAAAGCCTAGAGGGGTGAGGTGCAAACCATCCTTGGCAAAACAACATGGTCTGATACTTACTCCCAAGCAGACAAATATTGGATCCCCATAGAATGTCACTAGGAAGACAGCCAGTTGTTGCAATCAATCATTTTTTTGCTCATATTGTAGTATCCTCTTAAGTGATGATAATATGCTGCTTAATGCTAGATGCTTACCAGCCTGAGACACATAGTCTGAAAGCTCCATAAGGTCTCTCTTCATGTAATCCAGGGACGTACATCTCAGGTCATTTACACCTACATGGACTATGATGGAATCATACTGATACCTGTAGTGTAATGACATGAGTGCTTGTCGGATCCTGGCTCCAGATAAGCATCTAGCCGTTATCTTCTTCTTGTTCTGCCTTGTTAGGGGAGCATCAGTATATCTTACAATAGAGTCCTCCGTGACAAGAGTCCTGGGAAGTGTATTTGCATGCCTTAGGGGGCTTAGTGTTTGGGGCTCCACTGAGATTGACGATATATGTGGTGTTAGGTGATGTTTTTTCTGAGTGCCTTTGGGCTTGCTGAGACATAACGTTGGCAATGTGTGATCTAGGCAATCTTTGTTACTTAGGAGGATTGCCTTTAAGTGTCTCAGCATATGTTAGTCTATGTGTTTGTTGTGTATTATGTGAGGTGGGTGTTGCATGTGTGGTTTTGACAACCCGATGTGCACTTATATGTGAAAGTGTAGCTTCCAGTGTCATTGTGTACGTTCACCTCTCACATATTGTGTCGGCTTCTTTAAGAATTAAGTGATTGTCAGTTGATTGCCAGTAACCATGAGAAAATTGCTACATTGTCTCAGTATGCCCATATCCCTTAACTGGCAACAGAGAAGTTAGGAAATTGCATATCCATACTATCCAGCCTTTGACTTGTGACCTGCAAAAGGGTGATGCATTGGGGTTAGAAGACTTTTAAGGGTGATTTATTGGAGCAGATTATGTTAAACAGTATTAAATTCTTAGAAAACAAAACCACTGAAAAAAGTGTAGTCAGGAGCCCAAGAACAAAATTAGCATTCAAAGTTTAATATACCACTTTCATCCAACAAGACTTCATCAGAAACTAATCAACCAAATATTTCAAGCACTTTTTATATAAAAACCTACCAATGAAAAACTTAAATTCATTATTCAATTAAAATTCTTTAGTTAACACTTTAAATGCTAAACCAGTCAGAAAAATGTCATAAATAGTAATACATATGTACACAATAAAAATAAAAAAGTACAAAAGAAGTACAAGAACATTCATTTATAAACCTTTTGCCTTCTGTTCTTTAAGACGCACATAATATTTATTTATTTATTTATTCCAGTTTGGTGACCGGGGAGGTCCACTGGGCTCGAGAGCCCATTTTCAGTGGAGGCCCAGGGAGAAAAGCTCCACATAACTAGTTACATAATAGTTTTTACATTGTTAAGTTGCGAAGATTTGCAAATTACATAAACATATAGAAATTCTTCACATTGATAAGTTACATATCATATTGAAATAGCACACAGAAGAAATTCTTTTACACTGCAAAACAAGTTGCATAAATATATAGAAATATTTTACATTGCTAAGTTGTGTATCAAATTGAGATATCACACTAAAGATTCTTTTACATAGCATTCAGTATGGAGTTGTAAACAAGTTTTATACCAGGAAGGGAAGTGGATAGAGGAGGAGTCTAATACTTGGTAGCTAAAAAGATTAAGTAGTTATGAAAGGACTGAAATTAGAGTCAAAGAGTGATATGTTGGGAGGAGATAGCTTATGAGTTGTAGTCGGAGTATAAGTCAGTAGTTTGAAAGGTAATAAGTTTAGCCAGGAGAGAAGGAAGGGGGGAGTTTAGGAGGTATGGGGTGTGGAGTGCAGTTACATTTTCGTGAAGAAGCAGGTAGGAGTGAAGTAGACTTTTGAAGGTATTTAGGTTGTCACAAGTTCTCATGGTGGAGGGCAGGGTTAACACATTCATTTAGACCTGGTTGCTTGTCTGCTCTTAACTTTATTTGCCATACAGCTTCCGTTGTCTCTACTCTACTTTTAAAGTCACCTCCTCTTAAGTCTGGTGGGACAAGTTCTGACACAGGGAATGAGAACTTTTTATATATTTCTTACAAATGGTGGAATGCTTATACAAAGCATTTTTCTTGTCTTTAGTTTTGATAGAATACTGATCTTCATTCATTTGCCTCTCAAGGCTTCTAGTTGTCATGCCAACACAGAAGGCATTGCAAACTGAGCACATTTTGATATAAACTACCCTCACTGACTTGCAAGTAAACCTCCCTGGGACAGTAATAGTTTATGTCGTCCTTCTGAAATAAACCTGCATGCATTACAAAAAACACATTTGTAAGTACCCTTACTTCTTGCTGTCTCTGGTTAAGAGACTTTTGCGTTGTCCTTCTGTAACAAAACTTTTAAGCTGTTAGGTTTCTTATGAACACATTTTAGAGTATTACCTACAGCCCTAATGGGGTCTGGGCTGCCCTCTAAAAGTTTGCAGTTGTTTTTTATAACTTCCAGAATGTCATCTACATCTATAGACATGTCTGAATAACAGACATTAGCCCTATCAATGTGGCCGTCTTCTTTTTCCTTATGGACAGGCCGACGAATAGGCTGATTTATAATGGGTTGGAAAATAACCCACCTTTTTGTATAATTTCAAAAGCAGCTTTTGATAAGAAATTTTCACTATATAACCCCTTTCTAGAAATAATGAAGTAATAAATGTAATCTCAGTTTTAAACTTCAGTTCATCAGTAATCATTCTGGAGGCCCTAATATTTTGGCATCTTGGGATGTTTTTCTTCATAAAGTAGGGGTGGTTACTATTAAAGTGAAGGTAACCATGAGAAAATGATTCTTTCATGTTTATACAACTTTCAAACTTCTTGTCATTGACAATCTATTCTAAGGTTACATCTAAAAGTTAGCCTTCAGACCTATCTCTCCAGAAGTGAACTTTAAAAATGATCTGACCTTGTTGAGGTCTTCAAGAAATGAAATACTATCTTCTGGACTTCCAGCAGCAATAAAAAAAAAGTCGTTCACAAATCTCTTGGGAGTATCTGACTTTGGTGTTTAGTTTACTGTTATACAAAAAATGTGCCTCCCACCATCCAAGTACAAAATTCACAAAGGCTGGGGCTACTGCAGACCCCATTGCTACTCCCTTTGTTTGTAGTATTTTTTGTTAAATCATTAAAATTGTTTTCTAAAAGTAATTCTAATAACTGGTAGTACAGTATAGTTTTTTCACCTGATAGTTGACTAAACTTGCTAGGTACAACCTCACCCATTCAACCCCTAAATCGTGAGGAATACTTTTGAATAATGAGCAGACATCTACAGTGACCATATGAACATGTTTGTCTTGAACCCATTCAACCCCTAAATCATGGGGAATACTTGTGAGTAGTGAGCAGACATCTACAGTCACCATATAAACATGTTTGTCTTAATAATTATATTCTTGATTAAACTCTCTTATTTTGTCAAAAAAATCCCATGAGTCTTTTGCATTCTGGACTAAGAGATTAAAAATAGTATTCGGGTATAGTGAAATACTGTCAGTAATGCTATGTGGGGCAGATACTACTGGTCTAGGAAGGGGGACCAACACTCTTATGGATTTTAGGGATCTTGAATAGGGCCCCTATTCTTGGGTTATATAGTCTCAGAAATTCATAAAGTTCAAAATTAATAACATTACACATAAGACAGTCATACAACACAGAATGTATCAGTCTAAACCTTTTGTGAATATCAGTGATAGAAACTAATATAAAAAGTTATCTGTGTCAGCTAGCATGTCTTCCATAGCTGAATTGTAATCAACAACATCCATAACAACTATCTCCCCACCCTTTTTGCCTTCATAAATCTTAACCCAGTGTTCTATTTAAGTTCACGCAAGGCTGTTCTTTCATCTTTACTTAAATTAAAATATTGTATCTTACTATTATCGTTTAATACATCACAAATATCAACTTCACAAGCCTGCTCAAAGACTTTGAGAGTGTTACTTAAAGTAGGGTTGAGCACAGAAAGCTTATTTAACATTTTTTTTACTAAGGTTAACATCCTTCAATAAAAACTGCAATTCAACCCTAAGTGGAAAATTTGTAAATGAGTAGGATTTAAAACAAAACTAGACACATTAAAAATGTTAGTATTTAAACTCACAAAATGTCCATGATTTTTTTTTATTAATATATGTACACCTATGTCATTTCAATTGTGATTTAAAAAAATATGTTAAAAACAACATTAAAATAAGTAATGTCTATTTCTAAAAAAATGGTAGCACCTTGTGTGGCAGCGACTACTTTGGCTCAGCAAAGAAATGTGCATCGTTTGTCTTATTTTTATGTCTAATTTATAAGGAAAGACCAAATCAGCAGCAAATACTAACAGTAAGTTAATGTATGGTAGAGAGAGTCTTCTAGAAATTTGACACCTAAACTCTTCTTGCAACAGGTTTGATGAGCTGCTGTCCGTGGGGCCTGTGAGGTCTACAACACTCCTGGAGCTGCAGGAGCTGGGAATCTTACTTAAATATGATCCAAAATGCCTGCACCTAATGAAACCAATCTCTGTGGGTAATTGCAGAAGGAGAAGAAATGTGAGACAACAATCAAAAGAGGATCCAGGGCTGGAATTACTGTAAGGCTAAAAGATAATCCCTTCATGCCTGTACTCCCATCCATACTGCTGGCAAATTTTCGATCCCTGGAAATCAAAATGGACTACATAAGGTTAGAACTGTCTACTTTGAACAAGGTGAGGAACTGTTGCGTACTTATTTTTACTAAAACCTGGCTGAATTCTAACATTAATGACAGTGCAATTCACATGGAGGGGATGTCACTTTTTAGGGCAGACAGAATACAATCTTTCAGTGGGAAGACCAGTAGGGGAGGTGTCTGCATATATATCAACAAAAGCTGGTCTACTATCTGTGAGACAGTCTCCTGTCACTGCTCTAAAAATATAGGGCTCATGTCATCGAAATGTAAACCTTTTTATCTACCAAGAGAGTTCAGCAGTAGCAACATCACAGCTGTCTACATTCCTCCCAGTGCCAATACAAATGAGGCGCTGAACACATTATATCTGGCTATAAATGAGCTGCAAAACTGAAACCCTGAATGTGTTCATATAGTGGCAGGTGACTTCAATCAAGCTAACCTGAAAACAGTTCTGCCTCACTTCCTCCAGCATGTAGACTTTGCAACGAGGGGAGAGAAGATATTGGATAAGATCTACAGCAATGTTAAGCTAGCATATAAGGCAATGCCTCACCCACACCTTGGCAACTCTGACCATCTCTTTAACATGTTACTACCAGCATATAAACCAATATTAACCAAGAGGAGACCAACAGTGAAAGAAGTAAGGCTATGTCCAGAGGGTGCAGTCTCGGCACTGCAAGACTGTTTCAAGAGTATAGACTGGAGCATATTTAATGAGGCAGCTACTGTGAATCAATATATCACCCTAGAGGAGTACACTGAGGTGGTAATGGGCTGCATCACAAAATGTGCGGATGATGTAACAGTCACCAAAAACATCATCACATGTGTCAACCAGAAACCCTGGTTGACTAGTGAGGTGTATGACCTCAAGGGCTTTACTGAGATGGACACCTGGTGTCAAAATCATGGTCTCAAGCTAAATTTAATTATTTATTTATTTTTTATTTTACATTTGTTGACCGGGCTAGTCCAACTGGATATATGTCCATTTTCAGTGGAGGCCCTGGGAGAAAACCTCCAACAAACAAAAAGGCCAGTAATCCTCAGTACAAGCATGAAGGGATTATCTTTTAGCCTTACAGTAATTCCAGCCCTGGATCTGATCTAAATGCCAAAAAATGCATAGTTATCCTGTTTGGGAAAAACAAAACACCCACGAATTACCACATAGGTGGCAGCCCCCTTAATACAGAAGAGGTAATAAGAGATCTGGGGATCCAGGTAGATAGTAATCTCTCCTTTGACAAACATATTGCAAAAGTAGTTAGGAAATCCTTCTATGTGGCCCATCTAATTACTAAAGGATTTGCATCAAGAAATAAAGAGGTTATAGTGCCCCTCTACTCGTCACTCATCAGACCCATCATAGAGTACAATGCCCCATTTGGGATGTACCTCACAAGACACTTCCAACAGCTGGAGATACCACAAAAGTACCTCACCAAGAGGATTAATGGCCTCAAACATATGTCCTATGCAGCCCGACTGAAAAAACTTCAGCTGTACTCAGTGGCATATCGCTTACTCAGAGGTGATCTCTGCCTGACTTACAAAGCCATGTCCAACTCAGAATTGATGGACATGCTCTATCTAAAGCAATCCAAGTTACTGCGAGCCACACGCTCTAGTGAGCTACACCTCACCACAACAATAAATAGAGCATGCTAGAAGGATATATTCCTGTCACAGAGACTCTCCATGCTTTGGAACAAAATTCCAAACTACATTAGGCAGAGCCCCTCACTAACACTCTTCAAGAGAAACCTTGACGAGTGGATGTGTAACAGAAAATACACCCCTAGGATCACTTCATTGGCTCTGCTTGACAGAGGATCAGTTAATTAATCAATGGGGCGACGAAAACCAATACACTCTGGCTAGGCTTATAAATGCCCTCAGGCAGATAGCCTAGTACCTACCTATGAACTTATGAATCCAAACTTTAAGTCTGGAGACAAAAATGCCCTCAGAACAGCCAGAGAAAATCTCAACAAAGGAGTGAGAGAAGCAAAATATGCCTATGGTAGAAAGATCCAGAACTATTTCTCTGACCATAAAGACCCCAGGTGCCTATGACAAAGTATCCAGCAAATAACACACTACAGGCCCTTATCATCGCATTTTGAGGAAAATAAGAAATTCCTTTACATGCTCAATGTCTACTTCAGCAGATTTGAAGAAGGGAACATAACAACAGTGATGAAGACGCCCACCAGTCAAAATGAAGATGTGCTCATCCTCAATCCAGGTGAAGTCCAGAGGACATTGTGCAGGGTTATCCTGAGAGAAGCAGTTGGCCCTGACAACATCTTTGGACAAGCACTCAGAGACTGTGCGATTCAATTAACAGATGTCCTCATGGATATCTTTAATATCTCTCTGAGTCAGGAAATGGTTCCCAAATGCTTCAAAAACCTAACAATAATACCACTACCAAAGAAGTCACCATCATCATGCCTCAGCGACTTCCACCTGTAACCCTAACCTCCATTGTGAGGTAAAGGTTTGAGGGTCTGGCCAAAGAAGCAATGACATCTGAGCTATGTGTGGATCTTCACCCACTGCAGTTTGCTTACTGAGTAAACTGTTCTACTGTGGACACCATAGCATGGGCACTTCACTTATCGCTGGACCATACTGAAAATGGACATATATCCAGTTAGACTAGCCCGGTCAACAAATGTAAAATAAATAAAATAAATAAAATAAAATATAACTTTACATGGTTTAAACCTTCTGTGTCAGACATGAAATGTAAATCTAAAATGTTTAATGTTCAAAATTTAGATAACAGTTGTGTTTGTAAATGCATAAATGCCTATAATCCATACACAAAATGTACAACAATTCATAAAGACTGTTATTGCGCAATTAACTTTCCAAACTTATGTCTATCTTGTCACAGGAGTCTAGTATGTAAGCCATACCATAAGATATATCCTATTCTAATAAACAATCTGTTTGATTCTAGCGTTGTTAGTTCTTCACATATACAACAGTTAAATGTACCTTCTGCAGTCACCTAAATCTCATACAGTACAAGTGTATGCATTTATTGTCAGTAATGTAATAGACTACATAAAAATGCTATTTATAGTAAATATTGCACATGCACAGAAAGAAGAAAGTTCTAACATAGTAGAGTGTGCTATTAATATTAACCTTTAAAGAAAAGGTTTTCACAGCTTTTCAAAATTCCCCTAGAGACAGTAGTAAGGGACAATAATGCCATTTAGAGCAACAGACTCAGCATAGCATTTAGACTTCACATAATGATATTTCTGGTTTAATGTAGCAATCAGATAGAGCCCAACATTTATTAAGGGCACAAACTACAGATGTTAATCTGACAACACAGTTAGAAAAAGCCTAGCAAGGTTTACAAGGGGTACAAAATAAACCAATTGCATTGGGCAGGGTTCAGCAAAAATGACAGTTATTTCTCCTGCTAATATATATCAATAGTCTTATTTATTGCAGACTCTGCCTCAGTGGCAAGACAACAAAGTAATTTTGTTTCAATATGTTTGCATTTAAACAATGATTGACATACACTGTGTGGTCTATTTAAAATGATGCTTTATTTAAATGTTTTTTTTTTGCATTTACACATGCCAGTTTGGGTCAAAAGGGGATTCGTTGACAGTGTTGGCAAACCCCTAAAACATGCTCCAGTACTATGAGAGTTATGGGCATTGGTTCCAAAAATGATTTACTAGGAAAGTTTAGTATTGTCAAAATCAAAGCACATAAAAAAATGTATTACAGAAGAGGTTACAGTAAATGCTTTGGCAGATGTCAAAGCAAAGCAAGCAGCTGAAAATGATGAGTGTCTAGACTCACATAACTGTTTTAAACACACAGACAAGGTAATGCCAGTTTCCACCATTTAAAAAATTTAAAAACTATGTGAACATGATCAGACAGACAGTCTAAATAGCATGACAGAAAAAAACAAAATAATGTTTTGGTCAGGCAAGATGGTATGTTGAAGCAATTCCGTCAGGCAGTTAATGACATTCTGCAAAATGCAGATGCAGCTTTAAAATCACTTTCTGCCAGACAGATAGATACAGACTCAGAGATTACACATCTCAAACTCCACCTGGAACAAGAGAAAAGCCAGAGTGCTAGACAGTTTAAAAGACGTATGCAGTATTGCAAATGCACATAGGAAATGCACAAAAGCAGCTTGTAGACTACATGGGGAAAGAAAGGGGACGTAATACATGGTCTGATAAAAGAACAAACACAGGAAAAACACGAGCAGCTTCTCGCTCCACCAGGGTTACAGATACACAACAAATTTCAGAAAAACAGGTGATATGTTTTACTTGTAAGAAAATAGGCCACATCTGGAGCATTTCTCCCCGGGCCTCCGCTGAAAACAGGCTCTGTGGAACCTAGTCGGACATTCCCGGTCAACAAATGTTAAATAAAATAAAAATAAAAATAAATTAAACAGGATAGTCCATATTACAAAATGGGTCTATATTACAACATCGAAGTCTAAAAACATTGAATGTTATAATATCAACCCCATTCAATCAAAACACCAGAAAACCGAACAGTCAGAATAGCGATTTTTTTCCCAGGGAAAAAATTTGCTGTTCCGACAAACAAACACACAACTCAAGCACACCAAAATAAATAATCCACACACATACACTTCACAAAACCCTACACTAAACCAGGCATACACCACTAGCTACCCAGTTACCTTAACCCAACCCTAATCCTAAGGTCCCTAACTATCACACACTCACCTTACCCGCTTCCTAACCCTAACTCACCAACCTCACCCTAACCCTCACATCCACACAATCACAAATTTGCCTGACCCGCTCCCTAACCCTAACTCACTTAACCCGCCCCAACCCTAAAGTCTGTCACTACCGCACACTCACCTCACCCGTGCCCTAACCCTAAAGTCCCTAACTACCGCACACTCACCTTACCCCAGTCCATTCTCTCACTTACCTTAACCCGGTCCGTAACCATCACACCACAGTGCTGTAAATAGCGAAGCCACGGAACGGACCACTGAAATCTTACCCTAGGTAAAATTTCGATGTTTGAGGCTTTGCTATTGTCAGCTTTCACTCTAAAGGGTTCGATATTAGAACATTCAAAGTTTTTGAACTTCGATGTAATAATATAGACCCTTACAAAACATGGAAGGAAAGTCAAATACAAAAGGGTATCTATGCAAATAATAGTACTTCTTCAAAACCCAAAAATAGTGAAAGAAATCAAGATAAAGAAAATGCATTAAGGGAGAATCAGTCACAGGAATAAACACAGAGGGATACAAAAAAAAAATAATGTACACCCTATGGAATACACAGAATCTCACACACGGTGCAAGTCAGGAATTAAAACATGAAATTGAAAGTACAAAGTACACATTAGACAGGGAAGACACAACAGTCAACAGGGAATAGAACATGCAGTCTGTGTAATCAGAGACATACCCAGGAAAACAGATCAGAATGAATATGATTCTGATTAGGGGTGTGCCCCCACCACCCAAGTAACCTTTCTCACAAATTTTAAATGTGGAAAGGACGGGCGCCCGTTAGTGGATGTATGGGTGGAGGGGACACTATGAAAAGATGTCCTGCTTGATACAGGGGCAGCAGTCTCAGTCACTAACAAACAGTTATCTGTAAATCAGTTCAAAAAAATCTTACATTCAAGGCTTTGATGGCACACTTGCATGGCCATAAGCAGTAAGCCAGTTAAAATATGTTTCACAGAAAATGGATCTTCAATACAGGGTACATTTCTTATGAATTCCAGTTGCGGAGCAACAATCCTTGGGGTTAATATTCTCAGCAAACTGGAAATAGTAATTGATTTCAATAACAAGGTTTTATGGTCTGTCACAGCGGAAGACAGTTAAAATACAGCTCAGCAATTTCCTTGCTTTGTAAGTGACGTAAGTAACTATAAAAAAGACATTACCAAGAGACATTCACAACTGCAGGATAAATGGGAACAGGTAAATCATAAATAGAAAAGAGCATATATACAAATAACCTGCAAACATTAGGGTATGCAGAAAAAGGAGGTAAGCAATAAACAGAAGGAAGGACAAACCCCTTGCCTTACTGAAAAGGGTAATTACAACCACTAACAGTATAGGTTCATAGGTTCATAGGTAGGTACTGGGCTATCTGCCTGAAGGCATATATTAGCCCAGCCACGTTTTGCGGTATTCACAGCCCCTTTGGTTAGTTCCCTAGGCCCTTGATCTAGCAGCTAGTACCCTTGGCCCCTATCTAGTAGAGCTGTTGGTATGATCCCTGGTGTGAACTTTCTGTTACCCATCCAATCGTCAAGGTTCCTCTTGAAGAGTGATAGTGAGGGGCTCTGTCTTATGTAGATCGGGACCTTGTTCCATAGCAAGGGAAGTCTTTGCGAAGGGAATCTACCCCACCAGCATGTTCCATTCATTGTTGTGCTGAGGTTTATATCCCTAGAGCGTGTAGCTCGAGTAGATTTGGTTTTGCTAAGATGGAGCATGTTCAACAGTTCTGGGTTGGACATGGCTCTGTATGTTAGACAGAGATCGCCTCTGAGAAGGTGGTATGCAACAGAGAAAAGCCTTAGTTTTTTAAATTGTGCTGCATAGGGCAACTGTTTGAGGCCAGTAATCCACTTAGTGAGGTACCTCTGTGGTCTCTCCAGCTGCTGGAGATGCCTAGCCAGGTACATTCCAATTGGTGAATTGTACTCAATAATGGGTCTGATGAGGGAGGAGTAGAGGGGCACCACTACATCCTTAGATCTTGATGTGAACCCTTTTGTGATCACATGGGTCACAGAGAAGAATTTTCTAACCACCTTGGCAACATGGTTATCAAAGGAAAGCTGACTATCTACTTGGGTCCCTAGATCCCTTATTACTTCTTCAGATTTCAGGGGGTTACCTCCTATGTGGTAGTTTGTGGGTACTCTGTTTTTTCCAAAGGGGATTACTACGCATTTTTTAGCATTTAGCTTGAGACCATGGCTTTGACACCATGCATCAGTATCATTAAGGCCCTTCTGGAGGATATCCATGTCAGCCGGAGACTCTATTATAGCACCCAGTTTGCAGTCATCCACAAACTTGGTCAGCCACAGCCCTTCAGTGCTTGCCTGTACTTCTGAGAAGTATATGCCAAACAGGAGGGGCACCAGGACAGAGCCCTGAGGCACACCGTTCATTACTGGTCTGGATTCGGACATAGATCCCGCTACTCTTACTTTGTGGTATCTGTCTAAGAGCCAGTTTGCGATCCATCTTGTGACGTAAGGGTTTATGCCCAGGTTGGTGAGTTTATCAATAAGACTCGAATGGGGAATGGTGTCAAATGCTTTAGCAAGGTCAAAGTAAGCCATGTGTACCTCCTTTCCCTTATCTATAGCCTGAGTAACTGTCTCAAAGAAGTCCACCAGGTTCAGGAGGCATGATCTGCCCTTGACGAAGCCGAACTGTGTGGGGTCAAGTGTTTGGAGGTTCCCAATCTCTCCATTTATGAGTTATGACCAGCAAAATATGGGGATAATCCTTCCTATAACCCAGATCATGGCAGGCAATAGGCATTAAAGCAATAAATTAATGGAACTCATGTTATCAGTTGGCAGCAAAGTACAGGGATCTTTTAAAGCAATGGAAGACAATGTTAGTATATAAAACTCAATGTTAATTAATTAATTAAACAAAGGGGGCAGGAAAGAAAAGTAAATATTACTTTACTGGTTTAATAAGCCAGGACGGATTCACAATAAACACAGAAATAACCTACAGACAGAGACACAAAGTAAAGTTAATACAGATACAGTGTAAAGTTAAAGTTAATACAGATACAGTAAATACATTTACAGTAATGCAAATGGTATATGCAAAACTAAACAATGCAATTAAATGTTGGGTATGTAAGGCCACATCTACGTCTGGAAATGGAGTAACATTTAAGGTAGTACCTGTAACAAATCCTAAATGACATAAGGTTCTATGGTAACAAGAGAGGGTCAACCCCCCCACATTAAAAGTACAGTATGTCTCCAAAGACAGCTTATGCATACAGCAAACAGTATCAATATTGGTAAAAAAAAAACAGTGACTGTAATGTCATATTTTCAAAAGAATGTCTTACAGAACATATAACAGCAAACAGTCTTAAAAATAAACTAGTACAGCAAGAACATCATTAGTCAGACTGGTAACTGCCATCCCAAAAATAATACACAGTAATACATACAGGTAGTAAAGTACAGAGTCATCAAAAAACTTAATAAAAACATAGACAAATAGCATTTTTCAGCTAATAAAAATCCAAGCACAGCAGCACACCATGTTGGTTCATAAAAATCAGTGTAAGTTAATAACAATTAAACAGTATCAGTACAGTAACAGTCTGTTAACAGTCTTAAGAAAGTTTAAATTTGTTTCTATAATAGCAATCTATGGACAGGACAAGGCAATCTAAAAAAATGTACACACAAAAGCAAATGCAAATAAAACAGTTGCAAAGAAAAAATGGGGAGAGATACTCAAATATAATAGATCATAAGAACAGGGACATCATGATCGGATTCCTGATTTCAATATATTTTTGGACATGCAAAATTTGTTTGCAAAGGCACATAACAAGTCAAATTGTTGGGTTTTGAGCCATATTCCTTACAGAGGGAAAATGCCATTACATGCAGTCCCTGTAGAGGTTACACATACAGGTTTTATGTTTAAAGAATCTCATAAAAATAGAGTTGTAAAAATCAGCCATAAAAAATTTACAGTTGATGAAAATAGGAAAAGGGATACTCTGTTTTCAAAAGAAAGGGACAGTCAGAGTTGTTACTTTACACCAACTCTGGTCATGTGAAAAAGCTTGCGTATAAAATAAAAACAGCATGGGAGTTAACACATAATACTTCTTTTAAAGGACAACTACGGGCAAACAATAAAAAAACATATATTTTTATCTTGCCATGATTTACTGCACTTCCCAAAGCTGCCTGCAGCAAAATAAGTCCTCATTCCTAATTTTAGTTTTTTTTTTTTACTCTTGTCTGCCCTCATGGGGGCAGACATTGTGATTCTTTTGGAAAGCTAAATCTGTCTCAATGCACAGACTGTGAGAACAAATAGCCCTACCATTTGTTGTCAGACTAGACTTCCATTCACTTAGAATGGACCACCTGAAAAAAAATGCCAAGTTTGAGAGTCTGCAGCTCATGTGTCATTGACTGGTATGTGCTGAGTTTTACAAATGTTGTTCCTCTTGATGTACTATACATTCCCTGAAAGAAACTTACAAAAGTGTCAACAAATTACTGAGATAAAAAAGACTTTTCACAAGAAGCAGTTTTGCAAGTTTCAATTCCTGGCCAAGTTACTCCTCCCATCTCCCCTCCTTTAGTGGGCTACAGTCTCACATTTCCAGCTTGGGTAGATTCAACTATTTTGTCAGCTTTGCATGACAATAGACATCAAAAAAATTACAGCCTGGTGTGCCACTAAAACTGTTCCCTTATATGTCTCTTCACTTCTGAATAGCATTTCCCCAGGAAAAAAAAATAGCATTTCCCCAGGAATAAAAAAAGCACACACTTCAGTCCAGAGTTTGGGCCAATCTATCCATTTCTTATTGTGCATAGTAAAACATTCAGTTTATAATGCATTCTGGCTGCTGACATGGTTATCTTTACATAGTTCTCTTTTAGCATAACCTGAACTTATGCTATTCATTGCCAAGCTTTACAAGAGTTCTCAGTTTCTTAACAATGACCTCCCAAGCCACTGAGGTGACCCAGTACTTTGTCAATATACTGTAAATACATAGATTAATACAAATATTTGTGCACATATGACACGTACAATAATACACACATACCATCATTAAAACAAGATAAATGCAATATAAATCATATCAATATAGTTATGATTTCAAGTTTATGACCCTGTTTGTCTATGGAAACTTCTTTTTGAATTTCTGTTCAAGCAGTTGTATATTTGTTATATATTATCTTGTTTAATTGTTTCTCAATATTCTAACCCCCTGTGTATGCTGCATCAATTGTAAAACTCTGATTTTACTCCTTTTATATTTCTATGCTCTTTGTACAAAATAGCTATGTTTGTATAATTTATTTTTACAATTGTTTACTATGTATCTGGAGCTTTTCTCCCACAGCCTCCGCTGAAAACGGTCATCTTGTGTCCAGTCGGACTAACGTGGTAAACAAATGGAAAATAAATAAAAAATAAAATATACTTAGAAAATCAATATACCAAGAAAAATCCAAAACTTAAGAAAAAAAACACAGAAGGAAGGAAACTGTTTCCTTGATGCTGTCATGAAAATCCCACTCACTTATTCAGATGTTATGGGCAAATATATATATATATATATATATATATATATATATATATATATATATATCTATATATATATATATATATATCTTATAACATACATAATATATTAGGCAAAACAACGTACCCAACACACTAGTCAGGCACACTGATGTCCCACTTACCAGGCTAAACAAGGAGAAGGTTACTGTCAGCTGGCTGTCGGGTGCCAGGATCTGCCACATAACCCATGCACTCAGGTCACTCCACAACCTAGCACAAATATGACTCTGTCATTGTCCATGTTGGTGTGAATGACCTGAGACATGCCTCCCTGGACTACATGAAAAGAGACATGGAGAGGTCTCTGATCTTGTAGCCCAGGGAGGTATGACCCTAGCCCTGAGTAGCATTCTGCCATCGCCCAGAATGATACCGCAGTACAAGGACAAAATGATTGACTTCAACAATTGGCTAAGCTTCTTGTGTCATTCTAAGGGGATCCAGTATCTGTCTGCCTAGGACGAGATGGTCGACAGACCACAATGCTTTGCCAGAGATGGCCTGCACCTGTTACCCATGGGATTTCTGATACTGGCTAAGGCTCTTGCCACCCCTATAGTGCCTTTTTTAGACAAGTTTCAAATGTAACAGGAACAGGCAAGCAAAAACTGAGGGTAATGCTATTCAATGCTAGAAGTCTAAATCTCAAAATGCACTCACTCAAGGCACTCCTTAAAATGGAGAACATCAATACCTGTGCAGTGACTGAGACCTGATTCAAGGCTCCAAAGAGCACCCCTGCACTACCAAGCTATAACTCATACCACACTTTTCGGCCACGTAACCTGGACCGGAACACCAAAGGTGGAGGTGTGCCCATATTTATTAAAGATATCCACACCTCCAGGCTAGTTGCTCAGCATAATGCATCCGAGGTTATCCAAGTGCAACTAACTCTGGGCAAAACTGCAATCCAAATTGTAGCTTGCTACAGATCCCCCATCATGCCCCAGGATTCCCACTCCTCTTTTCTTGATATACTGGAAAATATTAGGGTTCAAACACCCTAATAATGGGCGATTTCAACTACCCCACCATTAACTGGGAAAACTACTCGTACCAACTCCTTTGCTCAACGCTTTCTGGAATTCATAAATTCCAGTGCCCTGGATCAACTTATCCACACCCCCACCAAGGGCAACAATATCCTAGACCAAGTCATTACCAATATGAGTGACCAGTGTTCCACACCCGAAGTCAACTCCTTATTGGTCAGATCTGACCATAAGCTAATCACCCTAGATATCGACATCCTGCCCCCACCCCACATTAAGGAAACCATGGTAAAAAATTTCTCCATAGCCAACTTCATGCTTCTTATGACAGAAGTGGTGAACTTCATGACACCCATGCAGACGGCCAATACAGTTATGACTGCTGAATCCTACACAAATGCACTCTATAAGCACTTACATGAGTGCATGGATTGTGCTATCCCAAACAGAACCAAGAAGCTATCCTCCAAAAAAAGGAAGCCAATCTGGTGGTCCCCTGCCATAAACAAACTGTGCAACAGAATGAAGAAACTGTTGCAAAAGAGAGTGAAATCCCATGAGTGGTGGAGCTCCCTGGTCAGCCTCAGTAAGACGCTGAGATCCCTTATAAGAGCATCCAAAGCTAGCTATGAAAATAAAATCGTCACTGATTGATTCTAAGGACAGCCACAAAGCATTCTATAGCTATGTCAAGAATCTCAATGGCAACACCCAGATCTGCTTTGAGTTACAGCACAACTGCATGAAAATTACAGAAACAACTGATATTGCCAACATTCTGGCAGATAGGTTCAGTGCTAACTTTACCACCCTCTCACACCCTAAAGGGTCCATATCTATACAGGAAGAATGCAGAGCCCCTGCAATCACAACTACACAGGTAAAAGCTGCACTCTCTAAAGCCAAAAACACAGCATCCATGGGACTGGACAACATCCCAGGCTGCGTTTTACAGTGGTGGCTCCCCACCTATGCACCATAGGTTCTTAGGTTGGTACTAGTCTATCGGCCCTAGGGCCTATGCAAGCCTAGCCATAACAATTCCCTGGATATTTCTTCCCACAATATTTACTTCTCCAGGCCCCTGTCTAGCAGGGTGACTGATATGATCCCTGGGGTGAATTTCCTATCTCCCATCCAATCATCAATGTTCCTTTTGAAGAGGCCCAATGAGGCGCTCTGCTTGATATGTATGGGCAGTCTATTCCAGAATATGGGGAGTCTCTGGGTTAGGAACCTATCCCACCAGCATGTTTTGTTCATTGTGATGACAAGGTTTAGATCCCTGGAGCATGTGGCTCTGAGGGATTGGGATGTCTTTAAGTGGAGCATGTCCAACAGCTCAGGGTTTGACATGGCCTTGTATGTTAAGAGATCACATCTGTTCAGTCATAGCCTCACATCAGGCTTTGTGCCCACTGAATGGCACACAGCAACAGTTATCCCACTGCACAAAGGGGGAGCCACCACTGATCCCAGGAACTATCGTCCTATTAGCCTGATGAGCTTGGTCTGCAAGGCCATGGAATGTATAAGTTCATAGGTAGGTACTAGGCCTTCAGCCCTGGGGCCTATACAAGCCCAGCCAAAAAGGTACCCTGGCTTTTACCACCCAAGAAAATTTTCCTGTGCCACTGTCGAGCAGAGCCACAGAGGTGCTCCCCAGGGTGAATTTCCTATTTCCCATCCAATCATCAAGATTTTTCTTGAAGAGTGCTAATGAAGAGCTTGGTTTGATGTAGATAGGTAGTTTATTCCAGAGTATGGGAAGTCTCTAGGACAGGAATCTATCCTTTTGGCATATTCTGTTCATTGTGGTGACAAGGTTTAGGTCCCTAGAGCATGTAGCTCTGAGGGATTGGAATTTCTTTAAGTGGAGCATGTCCAAAAGCTCTGGGTTTGACATAGCTTTGTATGTTAGGCAGAGATCACCTCTGAGTAGGCGATATGCGATGGAGTAAAGCTGGAGTTTTTTGAGACGGTCTGCGTAGGGCATCTGTTTGAGGCCGGTAATCCTCTTTGTGAGGTATTTCTGTGGCCTTTCCATTTGTTGTAGATGTCTTGTAAGGTACATACCAAAAGGGGCATTGTACTCTATAATGGGTCTAATGAGTGATGAGTAGAGGGGAACAATGACCTCTTTTTTTCTGGATGAGAAACCTTTTGTGATGAGGTGTGCCACATAGAAGGCTTTCCTGACTACTGTGGTGATGTGATTATCAAAGGAGAGAATACTGTCCACCTGTGTCCCAAGGTCTCTTATCACACTTTTGGTGTTAAGTATACTACCACCTATGTTGTAGTTCATGGGCACAGAGTTTTTACCAAAGGGGGTGACAATGCACTTTTTGGCATTGAGCTTGAGGCCATGGCTTACCAGGCATCTGTCTCAGTGAGGCCCTTTTGTAGGATGTCCACATCATTAGGAGTTTCGATTATGGCTCCTAGTTTGCAGTCATCTGCGAACTTCGTTAGCCAAAGACCTTCTGTGTTAGCCTGTACTTCAGAGAAGTAGATACCAAACAGGAGAGAACCCAGGACTGAACCCTGTGGTACTCCACTTGTCACTGGTCTGAAGTCGGATTTGGAGTCTGCTACTTTCACAGTGTAGGTTCTGTCAGTGAGCCAGTTGCCAACCCATCTTGTGACATAGGGATTTATACCTAGTTTAGTGAGTTTATCTATAATTCCAGAGTGAGGGATGGTGCTGAAAGCCTTGGCAAGATTTAGATAGGCTGTGTGAACCACCTCACCCTTGTCTATGGCTTTGGTGACTGCTTTAAAGAAGTCTATCAGGTTTAGAAGACATGATCTGCCTTTTACAAACCTGAACTGGGTGAAGTCCAGAGTTTGGAGATTACCAATGTCTTTGTTTATAAGTTCCATGATGATACGTTCCACGGCCTTGTAGACCAGGCTCGTCAGGTTAATGAGGCGGTAGTTCCCAGGGTCTATGGTGGCTCCTCCCTTGTGGAGTGGGATAACCATAGCTGTGCACCAATCAGCAGGCACAAAGCCTGAGGTGAGGCTATGACTGAAAAAAAAAAATAAACAGCCTCTGCAAGGCTTGAACCCAGGACCTGCACACCATAGCCAAAGTGATTTACCACTAAGCCCTGTCAGATATCATCATGGAGCTCATAAACAAAGACATTGGTAACCTCCAAACTGTGGACCCCACCCAGTTTGGGTTTGTGAAAGGCAGATCATGCATCCTGAATCTAATCAACTTCTCTGAGGTAGTCAATGAGGCTAAGGTGGTTCACACAGCCTAGCGTGACCTCGCCAAGGCTTTTTACACCATCCCCCATTCTGGAATTATAGCTAAACTCACTAAACTAGGTATAAAACCCTACGTCACAAGATGAGTTGCCAACTGACTCACTGACAGAACCCAGACTATAAAAGTTGCAGACTCCAAATCTGACATCAAACCAGTGACAAGTGGAGTACCACAGGGTTCAGTCCAGAGACCTCTTCTGTTTGGTATCTACTTCTCTGAAGTACAGGTTAACACAGAAGGCCTCTGGCTAACAAAGTTCACAGATGACTGCAAACTAAGAGCCATAGTCGAGTCCCCAAATGATGTGGACATCCTACAGAAGGGCCTCACTGAGGCAGATGCCTGGTGTCAAAGCCATGGCCTCAAGCTCGATGCCAAAAAGTGCATTGTCATCCCCATTGATAAAAACTCTGTACCCGTGAGCTACCACATAGGTGGTAGTCTACCTAACACCGAATGTGTGATGAGACCTTGGAACCCAGGCGGACAGTAGTCTCTCCTTTGATAATCACATCGCCACAGTAGTTAGGAAGTCCTTCTACGTGGCACACCTCATCACAAAAGGGTTCACATCCAGGGAAAAAAAGAGGTCATTATTCCCCTTTACTTGACACTCATTAGACCCATTATAGAGTACAACGCCCCTTTTGGAATGTACGTCACAAGACATTTGCAGCAGCTGGAAAGGCCGCAGAAGTACCTCACAAAGAGGATTACTGGCCTCAAACAGATGTCCTACACTGACCATCTAAAAAAACTCCAGCTTTACTCTGTAGAATATCTCCTACTCCGAGGTGATTTCTGCCTAACATATAAAGCTGTGTCAAACCCAGAGCTGTTGGACATGCTACACCTAAAGAAATCCCAATCCCTCTGAGCTACACGGTCTAGAGACCTAAACCTTGTCACCACAATAAACAGGACATGCTGGAGAGATACATTCCTGTCCCAGAGACTTCTCATACTCTGGAACAAGCTACCCATCTATGTCAAGCAAAGTTCCTCATTAGCACTTTTCAAGAAAAATCTTTGAGTGGATGGGAGATAGGAAAATATACCCTGGGAATCAGTTCTGTGGCTCTGCTTGACAGTGGCACAGGAAAATAACTTTCTTGGGTGGCATAAGCCAGGGAAACTTGTTGGCTAGGCTTACTTAGGCCCTTAGGCCGATAGCCTAGTACCTACCTATAAACCTATTATTAGACTAAATACAATATTATGTAGCATTGAAATGTGCTGACATTATAAGGGTGACAGTTCATTGTTTACCCATAAAGCAAATGTCAGAGTGGAAAAGTCCAAATAGTGGATAAAGAGGTGGAGGGGAAGAGAAGAAAGAGTGAGAAAAAGTATTTGTTAGAAGTAATAATTAGGGTAGATATGGGAGGCAGGAGAAAAATGAGTAAAAGCAACATTACAAGTAAGAGAAACGAAATCAAGGAAAAGAAGAAATAACATGGACAACAAGATTTAGTGTGTGTGTGTGTGTGTGTGTGTGTGTGTGTGTGTGTGTGTGTTATAAAAGAACTATAAAGCAAATCTGCACTGATGCTTGCTGCCCTACTGAGGGGGACACTTGTGCGAGTGCAGTGGACTGGCTCCAGTAGGAAGGGATGGCAGCATAACTCTCAATATTATAGAACAAGAAATCTGGACAAGGCCATAAATAATAGTGGACAAAGGCCCAAAAATGGGACAATTTATAAATATTGCACTTACAAACTTAGAAAGTTGATAAACAGGTTTTGCATTAGAGTGAATTTTCTTAAGGATATGAAGTCTGAAAATCAAATGCCTGTCAACTTTCTGACTTCAGTGTTCAATGATTTGCCAGTGATTTGACAGAAAACTGCAATTTTATGAAAAACAGACAAAAAATCTGGACTTTCTGCAAAAATCTGTACTGTTGAGAGATATGGATGGGAGTCTTGAACCAACACCCATCAATCATTTTCATTTGTTTGCCAAAGCCATTACAGCAGTGTTTTGCAGAGAGGTGGGAAAAGCCTTAAATTTGACTGGTATGTTGTGTGGGTGTGGGTAGCTGTGTTTGTGGAAGGTGGAGGTGTGCCTTTGTAAGTGTGGTGCGAATGTTATGGATTATGAAATGGAGAGATTGAGTAAAATTGTGCTCAGTGAAGTCCCTAGCAATTTCATCACTGCTTGATTCAGACATATACATTCCCCTGTGTTTGTCAGTACTATGCTTGAATGCATTGTTTGGGAGTGTAGTTTCACTGCTACAGCTGCTGCTACTCTTTCAATACAAGTATCTGCTTTGGAAGTTTTCTCCAGGAGTCTGTTGCTGAGAGGATGAGAGACATGCTACAGTATACAACTAAGAGAAACTAGATAAAGCAATAGTAAGAAAAAGTACTAGGTCACATCAGAGGCTTGGGAGGTCATTGTTAAGAAACTGAGAACTGTTGTAAAATTTATCATTAAATACCATAAGTTCAGGTTATACTATAAGAGAATAACTATGTAAAGATAACCATGTTATCAGCCAAAATGCATTATAAGTTGAATATTTTACTGTGCACATTTTAAATGGATAGACTGGCCTAAACTCTGGACTGATGCGTTTGCTTTTTTTTTTTTTTTTTTTTATTCCTGGGAAATGCTATTCAGAAGTGAAGAGGCATAGAGACATACAAGGGAACAGATTTAGTGGCACACCAGGCTGTGATTTTTTTTATGCCTATTGTCATGTAAAGCTGACTAAATAGTTGAATCTAGTAAAGCTGGAAATGTGAGACTGTAGCGCACTGAAGGACGGGAGATGGGAGGAGTAACCTGGCCAGGAACTGAAACTTGCAAAACTGCTCCTTGTGAAAAGTCTTTTTTATCTCAGTAATTTGTTGACACTTTTGCAAGTTTCTTTCAGAGAATGTGTAGTACATCAGTAGGAACAACATTTATAAAACTCAGCGCATACCAGTCAATGACACATGAGCTGCAGACTCTCAAACTTGGCAGATTTTTTCAGGTGTTCCATTCTAAGTGAATGGAAGTCTAGTCTGACAACAAATGGTAGGGCTATTTGTTCTCAGTCTGTGCACTACGGGACAGTTTTAGCTTTCCAAAGGAATCACGATGTCTGCCCCCATGAGGGCAGACAAGAGTAAAAACAAAATAAAATTAGGAATGAGTACTTATTTTGCTGCAGGCAACTTTGGGAGGTGTAGTAAATCATAGCAAGATAAAAAATATATGTTTTCTTCATCATTTGCCCATAGTGGTCCTTTAAGGAAGAAATAAAACAAGGAGAAATTCTGTTACATAGTGTATGCAGTTCCAATAATGAAAATTACTCACACATTACCAGAGGACATGGTAAAAAATCACCAGAAAAAGAGGGAGGTTCATGATAAAAGAATAGGAAAAGATTTTAAAACAGCTGGACATAGGAAATAGTGTTATTTCAGGAGCTGATTTTTTTCACTGGTATGGTGCCACTAAGGCAATATGGAAAGTTACAAAGTTGATAGCAAATGCAATTTATGAAGCTATCTCAGATATAACAGAGGAGATTGTGTGTTAATAAAACTGTCAAACAAGTAACTGTTGTTAACAATGAAGAAAGGCTATTAAGTACAGAGGATCACATTTTCCTGTAAATTGTTTTTTCAAAAAAGGGGGAATTGATAGATTTTGTAAATATTTTCCCAAAGCAACAATGAAATTAAATGTATGCTGCAATGCAAAAGAAAGAAGCTTGTTTCTAATGCAAGGTTTTGCCTTGTAAAGCAAGGGTTAACGTGACAAGATTTTGAAATAAATGCTTCTGTGTAACTGCAAGGCTGACAACTTGCTTAAGCAAGCATGAAAGCAGTTAAGAGTAGATAAGTAATAACGGCTATGTGTCTGACACCTGCGAAAATAAAACATGCTTAGTTAAACTACTGGCTAATTGGATTGTTTTCAGGATGGTAGGGTACTATAATTTCCGCATTAATTGTTCTTATCATCTTTATAAGATTTGTGTAAATAAAAGTATTAATCAAGTAACAGCAGTTGGTAATGTAGCACTCTTTGAAGAGATAGCATTGAATGCAAGGAATCTGTATGTTGTAACAGACCAAGGGATTCAAAGTGCTGAAGATCGTTTGTGTTGTAAATTGTCTTACAATTTTCTTGTTTTAATTAAAAAGGGGGAATTGATAGAGATTGTATAAACTAAAATGCTTTCCCCAAAATTATACTGTAAGTGTAGTAAAAGAAAATATGGCTTGCTTTACAAGAACAGTTAAGTGGCCTTTTATTAAAAAGATTTCTTGTAAATGTTCAGCTTAGATATTAATAACATATAGCTGTGGGCTTACTGTAAATGGCATCCTGTTATAGAAAAATGGAAGTTGACTTTCTGTGAGCTTTCAGATGCAGAAATAAATGAAATAAAATACAGACACTTCAAGTGACACAAAGATGACGTGGAGAGACTTTTTGTGAAGTCTTCAGATACAGTAAAGAAAATAACCGAAGGACATAAGAAACTGTCCAAGCTAGAAATAACTAATTTACTTTTTCATGACTCAAACAGAAACCAGAAGAACAAGTCACAAGGACATTAAAAATAGCATTGCTTGACATTTAAAAGAGTATATAAACTGAACAGTATGTTTTACTCTTAAGTGACGTCTATGACTGAGTCTGCATCAGTCTTTACTTTGTGTCTAGCCATGTTATAATAGAATTGAAATAACTCTGACAGTATTAACTGTTTGGCAAGAATTTGTACTGATACAAATAAATATTAATGGATACAGTAGTACAGTGTCTGTCTGGTCTACTGATGATAATATTTTACAGGACTCAGCCCCTGTATGCAAATTACCCAATTTGCAGGAGAAATCCATACAAATGAGATGAATTTGTGATCCAGAAAGCTGGAAGCCAGCTGTGCAGGACTAGTGTAATCTGCAGAAATGTACTCTGCCAGTAACAAAGTACATTTCTGCAAACTACAAAACGAAGCCATGACGGCTCCAAATAAAGGGTGGCTATTATGTAGAAAGGATGCCAATGGCCAAATATAAGGCCATTCCCATGGAAAACAGTTGCAAAAATAAAAAAAATCAACTTTTATTTTTTTTTAGCACATCTCGGTTGTTTAAGCATAGGGCAGCAGCTTGCAAACGGAATCGGGTAAAAAATAAGACAAATAACCTAAAATAAGCATTCTAACCAAAATCACTATTTTGTCATTATACTCAATGGCAGGCAGAAGACAACATGGCCAGTAAATAGTGGTTGCTAAGGGGGGAGGCTCAGTGTGGGTCATGTAACTATGCATCAGCAGGCAATCCTATGCAAATGAGGGGAATGATACTGACTCCCAGATTTCCCATGCATGCTAGTCAGCACCCAACAGTGTAAGAGCAGGACTAGCTTGGTGCAAGCCTAGGAGTTAGTTGACATCATGGGGGGGCTGTCAGGCATACTGTAAGTGGATTGGTGCCCTGTGGCTCAGGTTTGCCCTTAGCTTAGCAGAGCTAAGCAAGGGTGTGTGTCTGAGGCTGCCTAGCACTCTTTACATTGCCTAAGCGGGTGTGCATGCTGCTCACCAGGTTTTAAAGGGAAAAAATAAAGTAAACCAGGAAATAGCAGCTCTGTGCACATTTGAGCACTGTGTTTGTATGGAGTGCCCCTGGTCTTAAACAGGAAGGCAATGAGAAACAAAAACAGCAGTAGGAAGGTAATCTAGGAGAACTAGCATAGCTGGCAGGTGAACTGTATCAGAATCAACCAATTACACAGGCAGCAGACCAGCCCAGCCTAGAACACTACTATAAACTATGCAAACACCTATCCCTCTGTTTTTTTCCACATACTCTACACCACCGGTTTATACAAGTGGGGAACTTTTACAAACAAAAACATCAAAATGATAGGGGCTGCAATAGCTATCATACAACAATATGTGGAAGAGGCTGAGGGTGGTGAGGATGTGAATTGCTGTCAACCAACCCAAAGTGAGGAGACAGAGAAGAGTGTACAGACCTAGGGTAACCTACCAGGGCCTACATGAGCTGGAGATAGTGGAGCTCTATAGGGTGGACAGGGACTTCCTACAGCAAATTGTTGAGCTGTGCCAGCCATGCCTCACACACAGAACTAACAGAGGGGAACCCATCCCAGTGGATACCAAGGTATGTGTAGGCCTAAGAATACTAGCTACAGGTACCTTCCAAAGGCCAGCTGGGGATATCATGGGGATCTCACAGGCATCAGCATCCAGGATACTGCACCAGTTCCTGGATGCCATGTCAGCACATGCCGGTGAGCATGCATATTTCCCCAACACCTGTGAGGCATTGGCCAGCAATATGCATCTCTTCCACCAAATAGCAGAATACCTTGAGGTAGTGGGGGCTATAGACTGCACACACATACCCATCAAAGCACCACCCACTGAGTGGGGTAGGGTCTACATCAACTGCAAGGGTTTCACCTCCATCAATTGGCAGGTTGTGTGCCCTGGAAGCTATCATGATTCCCACATCTGGCATCTGACACAACTGTGCCAGTGATTTGTCAATGGGGACATCCCTTATGGTCACCTAGTGGGGGATGCTGGTTATGCACTGGAGCCATGGCTGATGACACCCATTAGAAATCCACACACACCTGAACAAGAGCTCCATAATGAGGCACACACACAGACCAGAATTATAATAGAGCATGTGTTTGGGATGCGCATGTCATGGTTCCAGTGCCTGGACACATCCGGTGGAGCCTTGCAGTACTCACCAGCTACATGTACTCAAATTATCACTGTATGTGCCATGCTACACAATATGATCCTTTCCTGAAACAGCTGCAGCAGGAACAGCACGGGGCAGGGCCACACAGTCCCCCATCATTGTCAAGGCCTGCATAGGCACAGAGTGACTCAGAGGAGGAACAACCTAAGCCTGCCCCAGTAAGCAGAAGGAGACATGCCCAGTATGCCCTGGCCTTAGCAAAAAGGCAATGCATAGCACATACACTGACACAGGAGGGATCCAAGGAAAAACACCACTCTCTGACTCACACATACAGTAAAAGGGATGCCAAACATGATACTCCCTGTGCTCAACCATGTGTTGGGAGTGTACTATGTGCATCCAACATAGGCAGCCCTCCAGAACCACCCTCAATACAGGCACACCCACAAGGAAAGTCACTCAACTTACCAATTGCTGAATGCAGTAGTATGTGTTGTTACCTGTATCTATGGTATGGATGTGAGCATGTAAGGGAATTGGGTGGCTGAATGGGATGCCATCAGATAGTAGACACCTATAGTGGCAGCATGAGAACTGTAACAAATACTGGTGTCACCATAGTAGCCAGTACTACACATGGTGACAAAACCCACTGCAGGAAATGTGCTGGGCCACATGTGTGTCCATATGACACACACATGCCAGTCAGGGAGGTTCACATACCCAACAACAGCCACAGCCAGCAGGACAAGTGTAGACAAACACAAACAAAGGCTGTGCTAAGGCCTCTGAATGATGCCTGTGGGTAACCTTCCCCAAGCCTACACAGACAGACTAGATCAGGTCAGGCAGTGGGATGTTAGTTCTGAAGGGTAGGAAGTCAGAAACTAATATGTATGTCAATCAAACATAAGACCTGTAGTACACTGATATGCCACTAGTCAGCATGATAGTTTAGAAAACAGAATGAAATAGAATACCTGACATATCAGTACAGTCATAACAAATGTGTACACGTGCCAGACGTGCCCACCCAAACCTGTGTAGCAATGTAGAAACAGTCAGGTGTGCCCCCCCATATCCCATGTAGACATGTAGTAATAGTCAGGTGTGCCCCCCCAATGCTATGTAGAAATGTAGTATCAGTCAGGTGTGGCCCTCCCAATCCTGTGTAGCAATGTAGAAATAGTCAGGTGTGCCCCCCATATCCTATGTAGACATGTAGTAACAGTCAGGTGTGCTCCCCCAATCCTCTGCAGTAATGTAGAAACAGGTATGCCCCCCAAATCCTATGTAGAAATGTAGTAACAGTCAGGTGTGCCACCCCAATCATGTGTATAAATGTAGAAACAGTCAGGGGTGCCCTCTCCCCCAATCCTATGTATAAATGTAGAAACAATCAGGTGTGCCCCCCCCCAATCCTGTGTATAAATGTAGAAACAGACAGGTGTGCCCTCTCTCCCAATCCTGTGTAGAAATGTAGAAACAGTCAGGTGTGCACCCCCAATCCTGTGTATACATGTAGAAACAGTCAGGTGTGCCGCCCAAAATCTTTGTAGAAATGTAGAAACAGTCAAGTGTGCCCTCCATTCCTCTGTATAAATGTAGAAACAGTCAGGTGTGCCCCCCCCATCCTACGTAGTAATGTAGTAACAGTCAGGTGTGCCCCCCAATCCTATTTAGAAATGTAGTAACAATCTGGTGTGCCCCCAATCTGATGTAGACATGTGGTAACATGTATGTGTAGGTATAATACCAGTGGAGCACATATGACCAGAGGTGGCCAAAGTAGCAGGATAGATTGTAGGATTCATACAATATGCAGGTATGTGTGTGTTAGGTTGGTGTGTGTTACATATTGTGTGAGAGTGGTCAGTATGTATGCATGTTGAGGTTTAACCTGGTGGCCATTGCCCACTACTGCCGGTGACAGGGCCAAGTCCTCACAACTGCAGTTCCAAAGACAATTCCCCCCAGTATAACACATGCTAGCAGTAAGCCATTGTAAATGTATGGTGGTAATATGTGTCACTATCTGAAAGAGTAACATGGCATGGCTGTTGGGCTAGATATAGAAGCAGTGCACAGGGGAAAGTATCCCAGACATAAAGTATATAATGTATAACCATGAAATGGACACACTCTTGGAATTGTACATACAGGTATGCATTACATTATCTGGGCCTGTAGTAGGGAATACTGGTGTTGTCTGCCCAAGCACTTGCAGATCACAAAGGTGATAGGACTGATGTGTTGGGAAACAGCTGATGTACCTGCACATGCCAGCATAATTGGAATGCCCCATGTATATCTGTGAGCCAGATGCAAGTAGTGTCCATAGCAGACATGCACCCAGCTCATCCAAACACCACCCACAAGTACCTCTCTGGTCGTATCCCTGCTGTTGGGAATGGGTACAATATGACCCCCACCTGTATATGGCAATAGAGAAAGAATGTAGCATGCAGTGCAGGTGTCCCATGCAGGTGTGTCACTAGCTGTAGGTAGCACCCTGCCAGAATCCACACCATCTGATCAATACTGAAAGATAGTATTGGTATGAACACCTAGCACACCTACCCTGTCACCCCAGGGGAATATACTGTATGGTGGTCTGGGACTGTAGGACTGACAGAATGCAGTGGCCTGCCACAGCTGGCCTGCATTACCACCAAATGGCCTACAGGCCTCTGCCAAAGGCCTGTGTCTCACACATACTGCCAATACATGTTATGTCATGGACACCCAAATAACATAACACACTCCACATAAGCCTTATGCAAGGCCATGCGACAAACCACAGTAACATGTTCACCATGTCCCACTGCATGAACAGTAGACCAACACCAAAACACAGCTGTGATGAGGTGATAACCTTAGGGAAAGTATCAGAGAATTTATGCATAATGTATGGAAGAGGATAGAATAATATGGGGGGGGGGGGCATAGCCAGCATGGAATGTGCAGGGTCCGGCACACAGCTGTGTCCACACACTATCCCTGGCTGCAGACACATAAATGGGTGGCTACAAACCTGCCCATACACCAAAATAGGATTAATGTCCTGACTTATGACCCCTGCCTCTGCTTAACCTGTGTGAAGCTGTACAGCTGTGAAGTATTGCCACAGCAAGATAAGGCCATACTGTCATGTCAATGGATGTGTAAGTATGGGATCCTCTCCCAGCACCGAACAAAGGTGCTGAACTGGATACACAGACCCAGCAGCAAGTGTCTATAGCTCCCCTCCAGAATGGCATAACTGTCCATGAATATGTAGGTGTTTGCCCACAATAGTGGAAAGCTACATTCACCCTTGTTCCCCAGGACATCACTATGAGCAAGAATACCCACATGACAGTACTTGAGGATATAAGACATCACAGTCTATAACAGTACACTTGTCTGAATACCTCTGCTAACACCAGTACCATGCAGCAGAACAGCACAGACACAATCATCTACAGTACACACTATCCCTTGCACAGTTTGACCCCATATTGCTAAATGATCTATGGATACCCTGCAGAAACAGTTTGCTACCTGTAGGTGTACAATACAAAGGTCTGCACTGGAGTACAAACTGGAATGGATCCACACATTCAATACAGAAGGGCATACTGGGCATGCTAACAAACATAGAGAAATTACGGCAATGTCAGACAACAACATACTGAAAGGTCATACTGGGCATGCTCACACACACTTAAACAAATGAAGCCCATGTCTGCAAGAACAGTGGTCCATACATATCTGACAGTTGCAGATGTTAATGCGTACACTCCTCAGTTTACACCAGTCATGCTTTGCACACACATTGGATGGGCATACAGACATATATCCAAGGACAAAACAACTATAATATGCCAAAAGTAGACATACATAGTATGTGTGGAAGTGATTGACTGTGACAAAGAACCAGCCATCATGAGGCCTGTCCCCCCAGCACACAGCCAAATGGCTACAACCACATGATGTGTAAATGCCACTCACTGTAGAAATTAGCCACTGGTATCCATCAGAATTACAGACTATGGGGTGTAAGTGCTAGCTGTGCAACATGACTGTAGAGGCAGTAGTCATCTAGCAGATGTATACACATACCTGTGGAATATAACCCTGCTTGTGCCTGCATGTGGTGTGTCAACCTCTAGATGAATGGGTTATGGCCCATGCACACACACTGCCCTCCCCATAGCCCTACTATGGCAAGCCTGCTGATTTCATCCACTTTGAAATACACCTTTGGGAATAGAGTAGCCCAGTAATCTCTGTGGCGTGCCCTAAAACTGTGTAATGCTGTAGTGTGATAAACTAGTTAGGTAGGAGTTCTAATCCCAGACATGGCAACTGTGTGTGTGTGTGTGTGTGTGTGTGTGTGTGTGTGTGTGTGTGTGTGTGTGTGTGTGTGTGTGTGTGTTTGTCTGTGTCCATGTTTGTGTAGGGACCAATGCTTTTTAGGCTAGTCACACTCATTACAATTCAAATGCCCTTCATTGGCAAGGCTGCTGTCATTCACTGTGATATGCACCTTTGGGAAAGGGGTTGCTCAGTAATCTCTGTGGCATGCCTATAACTGCGTAATGCTGTAGTGTGATAAACTACTTAGGTAGGAGTTCTAATCCCAGACATGGCAACTGTTTGAGTATTTGTGTGTGTGTGCCTCTGTCTGTGTAGGGAACAATGCTTTGTGGACTAGTCACACTCACTACAATTCAAATGCCCTATTTTGGCAAGGCTGCTGCTGTCATTCACTGTGATATACTCCTTTGGGAAAGATGTAGCTCAGTAATCACCATGGTGCATCCTATAACTGCATATGCTGTAGTTTGATAATCTAGTTAGGTAGGAGTTCTGATCCCAGACATGGCAACTGTGTGTGTGTGTGTGTGTGTGTGTGTGTGTGTGTGTGTGTGTGTGTGTGTGTGTGTGTGTGTGTGTGTGTGTCTATGCAGGAAGCATTGCTTTTTAGGCTAGTCATGCTCATTACAATTCAAATGCCCTACTTTGGCAAGGCTGCTGATGGCAGTCACTGTGAAATACACCTTTGGGAAAGGTGCAGCCCATTAATCTCTGTGGTGTGTACTACAACTGTGTAATGCTGTAGTGTGATAAACTAGTTAGGTAGGAGTTCTAATCCCAGACATGGCAACTGTGTGTGTGTGTGTGTGTGTGTGTGTGTGTGTGTGTGTGTGTGTGTGTGTGTGTGTGTGTGTGTGTGTGTGTCTGTGTCCATGTCTGTGTAGGGAGCAATGCTTTTTAGGCTTGTCACACTCACTACAATTCAAATGCCCTAATTTGGCAAGGCTACTGATGTCATTCACTGTGAAATACACCTTTGGGAAAGTAGTAGCCCAGTAATTTCTGTGGTGCATCCTATAACTGCGTAATGCTATAGTGTGATATAGTACTTTGGTAGGGTTTCTAGTCCCACACATGGCAAGTGTGGATGTTTGTGTGTGTGTTTCTTTGTTTGTGTAGGGAGCAATGCATTTTAGGCTAGTTACACACAGTACAGATCAGATGCCTTACTTTGGCAAGGCTGCTGATGTAATTCACTGTGAAATACACCTTTGGGAAACATATAGCCCAGTAATCTCCATGGTGCATCCTATAACAGTGTAATGCTGTAGTGTGATATAGTACTTTGGTAGGGGCTCTAGTCCCACACATGGTAAGTGGGGATGTGTTTGTTTGTGTAGGGAGCAGTGCATTTTAGGCTAGTCACACTCACTACAGATCAAACACCCTACTTTGGCAAGCCTGCTGATGTCATTCACTGTGAAATACACCTTTGGGTAAGGAGTACTCCATTACTCTCTGTAGCACATCCTGTAACTGCATAATACTGTAGTGTTATAAACTAGTAAGGTAGGAGTTCTAATCCCAGACATGACAGGTGTGTGTGTCTTTGTCATTCATATCTTGTGTGGAGGTGACTGGGAGTGTGTAACAACTGGACTCATTGTGGAGCGGGTTTTGCAATTTTTTTATATGGTGGCCCTAGTATATGTCACAATGTTCACATTACAAGGATAACAGGTGAGAAATAGCCAAGAGGCTGGCGTGGCTATCCATACCTCTGCATGTGATATCAAGGCCTGATGAACAAAGTTAGCAACCCATATATTACACAGAGAACACTCTCAACCCATGTCTTATACACACACACTTGCCTAGGCAACAATTATGTTGGTAGTACCCTACATATAGCCCACAGGTAGTAACCATGGTGTGATTGCAGTGGACGGCAGAGGGCATGGCACCCTGTCCATCAGTAAAATACACAAGTACATGCAGACAGTGTGCCATCACTATGCTCCCCCTGGATGCCTGCAACACCTGTGGTGCCATCAAATGTGACCCACAAAGGACATACCATGCCTTATTCACATGCCCTGTATGGACAGATGACACTGACACCAGAGCATACCTGTATCATGCTATCAATGTAAGTGAAGGGTCAACCTGCTGTCCATTACCTGTTCCTAGCACATGAGGCCAGGACAGGCACATCTGATTATAACAATCTGTGTACACAACATGGGCCAGACACCCCAGGTACAGTTCCACATGTCTCTGTACATGCATGTGGGACGTGTGCACATCCCAGACAGCATCCATGTCATGGACTATAGAACACATACGCGGCAAGCATTGAATAGCAATGGCCACACAAAATAGCTACCCAGGTGACTTGATGGTGAATACAATACCCACCTGTGTGGGAGAAGCCAGACACTACACCCCTGAGCCACACTGCAGACCATTGTCATGTGGCCTGATGCAAAGGTATACCCTTCAACTAGCCTTGTATAGCCTTCTGGCACAGTCAACCACTATGCACCCATGAAGCAATGCATGCATGCATGTCAGTAGTGGCACACTGTCTGTATGTGTGGTGTATGATGCTTTTGACCACATTCACACTCACTACGACCCCATTGGCATACTGAAGCATGCTGTCTGATGTCAGACACCTCCACATACCCTTTGTTCATATAACCTTTGGATAACCCCTGTGGTGCACGTGATACCTGCACAGCACTGCATTGTGGCAAACTAACTAGTGAGGAAGTGTATTCCTGACCCTGCCATGTGTGTCAATGAGTGAGAGTCCCAGAGAGAGTGTGGCTGTGTTGACACTGACACCTGTTCATGCGGATAGGCACATGTACTACACCTATTGTTTCCCTCCCATATCACTGTTGCAGATGTCACTCACCATCACGTATACGTTTGAAGAGCTCCTCAACATGTACGCTAGGTGGCGCATCCAATATCTGCATAGATGTGATAGCAATACATAGTCAGTCAGGGGTTTGATACCCTGTTCTGGTAGGTGTGTGACACAAACATGCCTAGGTTTTACTCTCCCACCCCCTCCCTGCATTATCCTTGCCTCTGTCTGCCACTCTCTCTCTCTCTCCCTCTCTGGTGGATGTGGAGAACTGCACCTGCTTTGCTTAGGTAGCAGCATGTGTTTTGTAAGTGATGCTCGTAATCAGCTGATGGCCTCTGCATGAATTGCAGCCCTCCTCTAGCTGATTGCATGTGGAACAGCTGTGGCAACATTCCCATAGCCAATTGCATGGAAACATACACCAATATCTAGGAACATCATGTTGGTGCTGCGCCTTTTCATTCACTGTGAGCAGGACCTAAACCTGGTGTTTGGCAAACAGCATCACAGATGGATTGGGGATTTACCTCTAACAACATACACTGCGGAAACAGGCCAACACACAGGCGTGGGATGTGCCAGACATGACTACAGAATGTAAGTGTTGCTATTCTGCATTTGGAGTAATGTTGGTTTAACAGGGTGTATGTGGATATGACTGGTTTACATGATACCAGTCATGACAGTGCTATGTTTTTGAGGAAACCCCCATATGTAGGGTCATCTGCAGACTGGGCAGTGTGTGGTGCCTTTTGTTTCTTGTGTTACTCACAGAGCACCTATCTGTGAACTGCAGAAGCATAGTGTGAGGACTGCAGTCAGTAGATGGTGACAGCCATGAGAGTTACTGACTTCATATCCCTCATAGGACATATGTCGCAACAAACCCTGTTACAACAGTAAATGTATGAGGTTTTCACAGCAACATGTCAATATTGGCCATGTGTTTGTGCTTCCAGCCACAACTCTATCAACCTTTGTACATATGTCATGCAGTAAGAGATGCATATGTTTTGTACACCATCATTTATTGACATCATATCTGATAACAAGCCAGTGAGATATCAGACTGCTACACGTTATGTATAGTAGGGGTTATATTTGAGGACATAACATGGGCATTCTGTGATTGTGTGTATAGTACTGAGGTCTGTGTACGTATGGTTATTGTTGGCAGTGTGTGTTTTGTGAATATATACCTTGTCTGGTGTACAGACTGTGGTAGATGTCATTGTTCTTGGTACTGCTCTATCTGATGTTACATACTGCTCCACTGTATGTTACCCTATCAGCTTACATGTTTGCAGGGCCAAACACACATATGTCCCATACCACAGACAGGCATCGGACCACACTGTGTAGTGGCCCAGTATATGTAGGGTTAGTGTGTGAGTGCACATATAAGGATAGTGTTGATCAAATAGTCCATCACGCTAGCTTACCATATGTGGCTGCGGCTATCTTCACATTGGTTGTGGTTATGCACTTTTACACAGGTGTCTGTTACTCTGTGCTGTGACATGCCTGTAGAGCATGCTATATATGCAGGTACATGTGTATTCCCCCATAAGAAATGTAGACCAGTGTTGCGGCAGTCTGCCTGTAGCCTGCACAATGCTTTGTTACATGCCTAGCAGCTTAGTGTCCTTACCCAGTGTGATGTTATGTACAAATACTTGCCAGATGTACTGCTGCCAGGCCACCATAACAGTCATGTAGGTCAGACAAAGCAGTGGGATGCTGTACAGATGTATGCCACTAACTAGTGCGCAGTATGTGGCCATGGCACCTCTGTACCAGAGGTTATCATGTGTCAGGACAGACAGGGGTGTGTGAATGCATAACCTATGGGGACAGATGTATACCAGTATTTGCATGATATACTCATCTACATGGCTGTTAACATCCACATTGTCAGGCTTGGTCCACATGTCTTGCACTAAGGAGTTCTGTGTATACCTCTGGACTGACCAGAGTGTGTCAGACTGTCCACATTTATTGGCCATATCTCTGCTGTAGTCCACAGGATCATTACTGTGCTAGCAGTGGTACTGTTCTATGATGTACTTAGGATGTCTGTCAGTAGCCAATGGCGCACATGTTAAAAACAGATGTGAACTCCCACACACAACATGTCTGTGAAGACAACCCCTATTACAGTAGCAATAGTCTACATATATACCTGCAATACATACCTGACGACCCCTTGCACTAACAGGTTGGGACTATTGGGGCTGAGATAAAACTCCACCCCATGATCAGGACATATGGTGAACATATATGCATATAAAACTATCCATATATGTATATAGATATATACACATATACATATCGACATACATAGATGGATATGTATATGTACATATATATATATATATATATATATATATATATATATATATATATATATATACACATATAAACACTCAGATATATACATATATGCAGCAATGTATGTTTACACATATACAGATAGTGATACATATGCACATATACTTATGGATATCTACATATTTGTTGGCAGTACTAGGTATACTGGAATAGATATGTATGCACATATAGTTATAGATATCTACATAAATAGGCATATCTCTACACATAGGATGTGCATAAATATATAGCTATATATATATGTATATAGCTATATATATATATATATATATATATATATATATATATACATACATATGAAGAGATGTACACATGGCCATATATATGTTGCACTGTTCAGATGTGTATACAGACATACGTATGAATATACATGTGTATGTAAATGTAGACATATATCAACTTATTATATGTATATATCCCTATTCCTATCATGTGCAAACCTCACGGTTGTGTATACCCTCCCAGATGTATCTCGCCGTATGTATCTGCTATGTGTACATTATGATAAAATGACATATGTGATACAATAGTCATATTAATAACAAGTACTACACAATTGTGGAAGTAAAGGCAATTGTTCAACACTAAACAATATGTGTATTGACAGATATATTGGAAAAATAACAGATGTCTTTATGGTGATCATGGCGTAGTGGTTAAGTGTTGTGACTATAGTATACAGGGTCCTGGGTTCAAGACCTGCAATAGCTGTTCATTTTGTTGCTGGGCAAAACAAGGGCTGTCGGATATAGAGTGGATAAGGCATTTCTGAGCAGCTTTAAACAGGTTTGCACGGGTTTGCACAAAGCTAAGCGGTGCTAAGCTATGAGTAAACGTATGGGTGCTTACACAGTGTAGGCTTTACTTACCAGTGCACAAATCAACTTAGCTGTTATAGTGCAGCAATGTTGATACCTGGCAAGCATGGCTTAGCTTTGGTAACCAGTTCACACCACCCAGTCTGATAACATAGCAGGATAATAACATCTGTAATAAGTGTATGTAATGCCATGTACAATACATGCGCCTGTGTGCTGTCATTAGAGTAGCAAGGGTGTGAGTGTCATGTGTGGGAGACAGACATATATGAAGTCGGTACAGCAATGTTATCCATGTGAATGTGTTACATATATGGGTTGTAGCCCAGGGTACGTGCTGTCACACCGGCATGTAGTGTATCATGGTGGTACTACTGTTGACAGTGCTTACACGGGCAAGAGTAGAGTGCTAAATGTAGTGCTGACAAAAGGCACACCTGCAGGCATAACTGGACTCTCAGGCCTCCCTGTTGTGTCCCTAGTGTGTGAGCTGTGTTACAGTATATAACCCCTACTGGGTAAAGATCCATGTGGAATGTAACTGTAGGCTACCGTCTGTACAGCACATGTTAGTGGGGGCTTCTGGCATGTAGTTATGGCATACATATTGTTGTCAAATGTCTATCTGTCAACATATCCATCCTACTGCATAGCTACTTACCAAGCTGATGACTGTTAGTCCCTGTAAAGATGTGCAGATGGCAGGTATCCAGCTGGGATATGTACAGGCAACCTAAACTTGACTGACACTGACATGTCTGCCAGCTGTATAAGAACTGGCACATATAGGAGATAACATCCTGCATGCACCACATGCCATGGGTACCTCCACTACACTACCACAGTCAACAGAACATGCTTGGGTACAGGTCTCTATCACAGACACTAACCATGTGTTGTAATGCATGTTGCATACATGTCAACTTGATCACCTCAGTGGCCATGTGGAGGAGGCATCTGGAGGATTGGCTGATGCATGTCACTCTCACCCTGAGGGTCACCACAGTAGTGTCTGTTGATAAATAACCTGTTGCCACATGGCAGGTGGCAGGATACCACTGTACACACAACCCCTACATAACCAATCTCTCCTTGGACAATAGCTAGGTACAGAGCTATGACCACCTGCAGTGATGCACCCCTAGTACTGACACATGTGTATGTGTGCATGTCTGAGTATAGCAGTGTCTGTGTGTTAGCACACCTGTAGTTGGGAATTCAATGAGGGCCTTCACAACCACCGCAACACCCATTCCTGTAGTCAGTTGTGTCTGCTGCTGTATGGATCATTACATGTATCCTGTTAAGCTCCTCTCCATACCAGCTACATGAGCCTTGCAGTACCAGCACAACAGTTTCGTACAAATGGGTTGATAGGCATGGGATACCCATTGTGTTCTGGCAAGGTTGTGTGCATGTGTGCATGTCCATATATTTGTAGGGTACAGATTTCTGAGGCCACATACTCCTATTACAATACCCATTGCCACACAGTAGTACAGAAAGTGTTGTTGCTGCCCATATGTGAGGCATGACAATGCAACACTCTACTATGCATGTGACATGTGCATTAGATGCATATCCCTGTAGTACCACTGTTGGGATATACAAAGGGTTGTATCACAGTCATGGACAATGTGTGATGGTGGGTAGGTCAGAGGATCATCATGGGTTCCACTGGGGGATGTAGGTGCTGTGTACACTGTCATTACACCAAGATACACCCGGTATATATCCCAAGCACCACGTTATGGTTACCACTGTCACCATCAACCATACAGGTAACTGATACCACAATCCAGGCCAGTTATGCACGTGCTGTGTGCAGCCTACCTGTAACACATTGGACACATGGTCAAGTTAGTTAGCAGTGATATGCCCAGGTATCTTGGACATGTGTCTGCCTGTTATTTGTCTGTTAATGTGTATATGTAGGTATGTCACGCTATATATCATCCATATACACCCATTACATCCCCCATTAGCATACTGTACATGTCTGGGGATATTCTGCATGTAACATGTAACCTTGAACACACCTCACCCTAAACACTGTGTGGTGTGTGCAATGAAAGCCACACACTTCAGTATCACTACATACCTAGGAAGGGGTCTAGTCTCTAGTCTCAGTGTTGCCAAGTATGAGTGTGTTGTGCATGTGGATGGGTCTACATCAGGTTGTAGATTATACACATCTCAGCGTGTCACGTGTCCATGTGGCAGAGGCAATAACTGTTATACAAACCTGTGATATGTGCTCAACTGTACCACAGATATGTCACAGTCATGGTGTCACCACAGTGCCATACCGTGTTGTGGAATTTGACTGCAGACCATCTTCCTGCTGACACATGTACACCTACAACACAAATGGATAACATTATAGAGACCACAATCAACCAGTGTTATTAACAGCCATAGTGCATCATTGCTGGATGGCTACACTACCTGATATATATGCATTACACTTTACTCTTTCCAGCATGTTACACTGCAGTACTGTGGTACACTGTAGTACAATCACCATGTGCATCAGAACCATATTAGCCTGTTCTGCATCGATGGCATGGATGACAGGGATGTGGCACAGGTATCATATTATGCACAGGGTGTGTTGTTTGTTTGCCAGAGGCAGAGGGTGGGCCATACATTTGACACCATGTGTGTGGGTGAGGGGTGTAATGAGGTGAACTGGGTGTGGTAATGTGGTATGTGTAGGTATGGAGTTGCCCTAAGTGTGTTTGTATAGTGTGTGGGTATGCATGCACACAGTTCTGCCATGTGGCTGCCCTGCACAGGTGTTTATTGACAGCTGCAGACCATACCTGGCAGGGTGTGCAGTTCACTGTCTCTGGCCACGGACATGTGGCCTGTGCCTGCTAGGGGTTCTATGGGCACGTCTTGCTACAGGCCTCGATGTGCTACTCTCACCTGATGATGACAAATGTCTGCTGGAACCAGGTCATCCTGGGACTGGGCAGGATCATGGGCTCATGGCCTGCTGTGGTGTGGTGTGGACAGCACTCCCCCCTGCAGTGCCGGAGCTGGAACTGCCACTACAGGAGCCCCTAGGTGTCCTAGCATGTCCACGTTACCTGCCAGCTGTTGACGTTGCTGGCCTATGTCCACACGGCAGTTGCTGCACTCCCACCACACGGTCAAGCATAGACAGACCATGGTTGATGAGGGCCATCATCTCTCCAGACCATCTATCCATGAACTCAGCTAATGCATGGATGACACCAGTCAGTTCACGGAAGTTGTCACTTGCAGATGTGAAAGCAGCTCTCTGCAGCCTCATGCCTTGTCTGGTGTAATGTTCCATACATGCCTGCACCACCATGACAGCCTGAAACATGCACCTGCTGGTACCGGCTGTGTAGCATCTGCCAGGGGCATGAGGACCAGTGGCCCTACCACGAGGACCCTGGGACATCTGCCTATGTGGTGCCCTGCTGGACATCTGGCTATGCCTGCTGCAACCAGACACAGTAGGCATGGTTATCACACTTTCTTGTGCATTGCCACCAAACACCAGCTGCCCTCTGCTATGGCCAATGGTGATGGGGTATGTATAGGCACTGACACTGTGTGCGGAGTTGAGGTGGCTAAAAGGGGATGTCAAATTATGGAGCTATTTTGGCCCCTGACAACCCCACACATGCCTCAACAGTACCATCATCATCTTCAATGTCTTTATGGACACCAACATCAGATTGCATGCAGGAGGGACCCTGACCCACCTCGCCACCTGTGGGGGAAAATAATAAATGCACTTTGCCTGTACAGCATATAGTACACAAGAGCATGCAGTGCAGCTATAGTCAATCCATGCTAGCAACAATATACTTGTATGTGATTCATGTGCTGTGTCACTAGGTGATGCACCTTCCCCTAGATACCACTGCACCCATGTACACAGTATTGCTGTGCACCTGTTCTGCACCCTGCCATGTACTGTGCACCACACCTCACAAGTGTACAACCTATTGCTGAATGTGTAGTACTGTGTCAGTTATGTCAGCTTTAATGCTCACAGCCCCTGTGTTTTTCAGCAACACATACCTGGGATGATATGTGGACAGATGTAATTTGTGAATGCCTGATGTCTGATTTACAGCTCTCAACATCAGCAGACCATGTATGACCAGTCCAATACTATTACACTGACAACCATCAGAGCATACCATGGTTATGGGGGGTGTACACACCCTTACTGATATGATGCACCCTTTCTTGATCTGCCATGGGACCACATCACAGCATATCTTAACAGTACATGAGCCCGATATGTGACATATGTCCTGTACTTTCACATGCAGTGTCTACAGAATGTGTTATGTGCGCGGATGCTGACCATGATGCATACACTCTGTGTGGGCATATGTGTGCACACCCTTATCATGACGGTTTGTTGCACCTATTGTTATGTGTACTACAGCAGTCAGTACTCCTGGCAGGGATATACTAGCATGGTTTTGTAAAACAAAAAAGGCGAACCAGAAACCAAAAAGAGCGGTAAAAAGCAATTTAATTTAGTGATAAGACTCACAATAAAAATTTAACGCTTTCGGTAAAGATTGTGCTTCACCTTCATCAGAATACAAAAAAGGAAACAAGCAGTAACCCATCTTTTAAAAATATCGCCAAAAACATAGTTAATGACGTCACTTCCGAAGAAGGCGTATCTGCTACTATACATTCGCAAGACAAAAGTTTTACATAATAAAAAACACATTTTTAAAAATTAATATAACCATTTACAACAATTATAACAGTAAATAAATAAAAAAGCATTTATCTTAAACAACGCAAAACTAAGATGAAATATTAAAATAGCTATTAATACAAACGAAGTATATTAGCAAGATTTATAGGAAACCCACATACTCCAATGCTTTTTTGCATTTCAGTAGCTGCCACCCTATTTATCAGAAAAAAGCAGTCGTCAAGGGACAAATGGTCAGAGAAGCTCCGATTTTGAAAATGAATGTGAAAATTTGGAGTATATGTTTATAAACAGAGGGTATCCTACAAATCTTGTAGCTAATATCAGGAACGAAGTAATGTTTAAAAGACTATCAGGACATTTTACACCTTTATTAAGTGAGCGAACTGTTGATACCAGTTTACTGGTTGCTCAATATGTAGAAACTCAGGTTTCTAAAATTGATGTTTATAAAACTAGCTTTTTGTGTACCTTTTCTATTGACCATAAACATATTAGAGGTATTATGAACAAAAATAGGAGAATCATTACTGAACATCCAGTACTGTTCAATAAGCTAGGGTCACAACTTAAAATTATATATAGAAGGAATTACAATCTCAAGGCACTTTTAGAAAAGAAGTTGAAGCCGCAAATTATTCCATCAAGTGGTATGTATAAATGCGGTGCTTGCCCACAATGTACGTCAATTTTAGTAACAAAAGAAGTAACCATTAATGACAAGGTATATAAAATCAATAGGAAATATAATTGTGAGTGTAAAGGTGTTGTTTATGCCGCACTATGCGATCAATGCAAAGCCTTTTATATAGGCAAAACAGAGAGAAAAATTAAACAACGAATTTATGAGCATAGGTACGCTATTAGTAAAAAGGACGCCAACAACGCCTTGGCAAAACATATATCCGAATACGCCAACCATAATTTTAAATTTGTCATTTTACACCAAAGAACAAACGACTTAAGGGGTGGCCCATGGCAGTTGATATTGGAGATTGACGAATTAATGTGGCAGATTAGGACCACTGCATGTGCATACCCCAGCCTCAATGAACATTTATCCATTAAGTCCATTCTCAAATGGTTAGCTTTGCAAAGATAGGGAGACAAAATTCAGTCTTATATAATATTAACACAATAGTTATTAAGCTATATTGTGTTTAGGCTTAGAAGTAAATATTTGATTCATGAAGTTTAAAAGTTTTATTTATTGATTATCAATTATTATTCGTATTAATCTTTTTTGCCGCTGCAGTCTGCATTAATAGCTATTCAATATTTATCTTAGTTTTGCGTTGTTTAAGATAAATGCTTTTTTATTTATTTACTATAATAATTGTCGTAAATGATTATATTAATTTTTAAAAATGTGTTTTTTATTATGTAAAACTTTTGTCTTGCGAATGTTTAGTAGCAGATACACCTTCTTCGGAAGTGACGTCATTAACTACGTTTTGGCGATATTTTTAAAAGATGGGTTACTGCTTGTTTCCTTTTTTGTATTCTGATGAAGGTGAAGTGCAGTCTTTACCGAAAGTGTTAAATTTTTATTGTGAGTCTTATATACTAGCATGGGCCATCTGCATTTGCAAGTGTATGTTCAGTCTGCCCTACTCATGTCCTCCTAATCTGCATGATTGCAAGGTCTACTCATGTGCACATCCCTTGGTGTTCACACACTGCCATCACTATTGCTGTGGGGGTAGGGTTACATCTGCCACAATTCCTGAACCTGACTATGTGCAGATACAGTCATTCTTAGCATCCTTAGGATCCCTGCTGTAGTGCACTGGTATGTCATGCTGACACCTTCAGCCTTTTTTCAGATGCTTGACAAGTAAGGCCTACACATGTGTGTCATTTTGCAGTGTCCCATACACTAAACACTGCATGTTACAGCCTAGTCCCAGCTGATAATGTGGACCACAATAATACCTTATGCCATAGTGTAACTCTGCAGCAGTTGTCATTGTCCTACAAGTATATACACTGGTGTTGCACTGTATATGGGTATTATTCCAAACATTTCCCTACTGTAGGCCATGTCTCCCACAATTTTGCTACTCCCTGTGGACACATTCCGCAATGACAGGATGTTAGTTATCTTGCAGGTGTCTGACATACCCTTCCAAAACCCCATCATGGTCACCACTGTGATGCCGTGCATTTAACACCAATAATATGTGCACATGTACAGCATGCATTCTGGGTAAGTGTGTTAGATGTGTGCATGGAATATACCATAGCCATTACATGCCCAGTGTATTGGAAAGCATCTACATAAACCATACTCACCAGCTAGAGGCTGCTGCCTTGGTGGTATACCGGAGGGACCTACATAAGAGGGTAAGAGATGGAAAGTCAGTGGCCACACCTGTGGCATTGCTACAGGGTGGGTGCAGCATTACAATACATCAACAGTACATGTCCACAATACTACCACATATGCACATCTGTTTACCACTACTATGCAGCAACAAACTATATCTAAGACATGTCAGATATGCATGGTCTACCTGTACAGATGCAGATGTATACATAACAGTCATCTACTGATGTGCGCTGTGGCCTTGCCTGCACGGTCCTCAACCACTGTGTGGGTAGCACCCACTTCCACAAAGTTGTCCAGTGGTTGGTGGCTATGCGGATGGGCAGGTGCCACGAGGCTGGCTAGGAGCTCCTCCACACTTGTCAGAGGGGATGTATGGCATGGACCCCCTGTGGTGAGGTGATCCCCCAGACTGCAGCAGCATGCCGACAGGCATTGTGAAGCAGGTCAGAACAATGATGTCGGACCTGCTCAAAACTGCGGTTGTGCAGTCCGATATCATTGACCCTGTGGACTAGGTCATTCCACAGGGTGGTCCGCTACTGCTGATCATTGGCGGCCCAGCCAAACAAGACAGGGTAGTGCTGTATGAGGTGGTTCACCACAATGTTGTTCTCAGCTGCTGAGTACACCGGAAGCCTTCCATGGGACATCTTGCCTGAAAGACAAAGATGGACACAGGTGTGAGCAAGTCATGCAGCAAGGTTACCACAGTCCTTAATACACATCACTGTCACCCTCCCCCCCACCATATCAGTGACAACAAACTGTACACACAACTCAATAGGTATGGCTACGTCATACCTAGCAGTGGGGCAGATATTGTATTGTACCACACTTTGTGCAATGTGTTTGTAGCCATGTTCTCTGTGTGGACACTACCATTGCTGGGCTGTTACAGACTATTCACCTGCATGCCAATGTCAGAGCCACTATGGTTCCATATATGTCTGTGGTATGCTTGCTATGTGGTTGCTGCACATCTGACATTCTGTGTTATTGGGGTTATCTATGCATGCTGTTGGACATGTTCCAGGATTGTGTCGACTATTACTACTGACATATGTTCTATAACAGTGCTAGAATAGCATGTGTATGTACTATTGGCCAGCAGAAGCACCTCTCCAAACTCATCTTCCCATGTTACCAGGCCACATCACATGTGTGACCCACCATTGGGCCTCCTCATCTACTGGTCCAGCAATACCTTCAGGTGGAACCAACTCAGGGGATGCCCCCCCCGGGGGCACACACAGACATGATCTTGTCCCCCAAGGTCAGGTCCAGGGTCTGTTCCATAACGGGCTCCACATACACATATGGGATGTGCTACATCGCCTTGAGGCACCCAGTACACATTCACAGGGCCCACATATTCCTCCTGCTCAGCTTCCAAGCCAGGCACCTTCAGGACGTGGACTGGTATTGTGAGTAGCAGTGAGTGGGAGGCTTGTTCCCATTGTGTCCATATTGGGGCCCATGGGGCATCCGCATCACAGACCACACATACTATCCAGGGTGTTTACCCACCACATGTGTCGCATACTACCCCTGTAGATTGCCCTCTATATCTGCCAGCCCTGACCACCTCCATAACTATAACTGACATACTTCCCCATATTCCCATTCCATACTTCACAGACAAGGGCAATGTAGTCCCAACAAGGGGTTCAGATGTGACATACCCATCCATGTTGCAAACACGGAAAGCTGTAGATATCTGTGTGTATTGTTATGTGTGCTGTTCCCTGGCACTTAGCATACAGCACTGTGGTGGTAATATAGGGGACATGTATTTACATAGATATATATTTGCGTGTGTGTTTGTATATATGTAGACATGTAGATATAGGTATATATCTATATATGTGTAGATATATATGATGTATATATGTGTTTATATATATGTCTACACATGGGTATCTGTATATTTGTGAACATATATGTAGATATATATATATATATATATATATATACATGTATACATATATATATATATATATATATATATATATATATATATGTAGATATATATATGGGTCCCCTACGACAGAAAGAAAACCCACAAGACCGATGCCCATAATCCCGAGACCAAATATCCGAAAGACTAGAACATCGACAGACCACAAGCACAAAATTCAAAATCACGAACAATCAACACACATACAGTACACACATGCACATACACACAGAATCCCTCCAAACCCAAACAAATAATACTACACAATAGTTAAGCAGGGAGTAAGCCCCCTTGCACCTCCTGCACCCCCCACACCCCTCACACCCCTCACACCCCCTACTTTAATATTCTAACTTCGAGATCGCACAAACACACACACAAGGCAAACTCACACCCACACATTACAGTCCATCACACATACACACCACAGTCACAACACACACACTAACACACACTAAAGCCCCTCACAAACACACTTACACACAGATGCTTACCTGAACCGCAACACCAGAAGCGCTAACTCAATATCCCTTAACATCGGGATCTTGAATTTTGTACTTCTGGTCTTTACATAATGTGAGGTATCGTGCTTCTAGTCTCGGTAATTTGGGCATTGGGATTCTGAGTGTTTGGTCTTTTGTAGGGGACCCATCGAAAAACTGAAATCCCGAATTTCAGTTTTTCGAAATTCTATGCCCGAAAGCTTTAAATCCCAAAACCCCATAAGCACGAAATTTAAAATTGCGAACCTACACTACAAATACACCACACACATACACAGACACACAATGTCCCCCCACAACTAAACATACAATCCTACACTACAGACAAGCAGGGGTGCAAGCCCCCCTGCATCCACCATGTTGGCGGCTGAACCCCCACCCCACCCCCCTACTTATATATACTAACTCCGAGATCGCACAATCACACACACAAAGGTAACTCACACCCACACATTTCACAGCCCCTTGCACACACACATCACTGGCAAAATACACACTAACATACACTAAAGCCTGTAACTTACACACTCATATATACTTACCTTAACTTACACCTATCCATTCACATACTGTAATACCAAAAGCTCCGAACTTCGGAATTTTGAATTTCGCACTTCTGGTGTTCCACGATTTTCAATGTTCAGCTTTATAAGTTTGAAAAACTGAAATTCGGGATTTCAGTTTTTCGAAATTATAAAGTGAACCCATATATATATATATATATATTTATATATATATATATATATATATATATATATATAAATATATATATATATACACACACATACATATATATATATATATATATATATATATATATATATATATATATATATTTACACATATGCATACCTATATATGGGGTACATTCAGAAATCAGGTCCACAATCCAATCTCACAACCCCTTCCTGCACAGCTGCACTGTTCTTTCTGCCTTGCTACAACACGGACAGGTGCCACATATGGACACAACCTTGACATTAGGGGTGTATATGTATGGCCAGATTGCAGCTACCCTATTACTCACCTATGGCATTCCTACATGCTACAATACAGGTTAACTTGAGTATATTGCAAGAGGTGGGCTGTGGAACCCACATGTCCATCATTATGGCATTACTTCCACCACCAGCTATTGGCCACAGTAATATACATGCTTCCCATTACACAACACACACTATGATGGCTTACACCTAATCAGTCAGTGCTGCTCTACATGATTGATGGGTATGGCCCACTGCCCACAGGGACAGACTCTATTGTCCTTAGCAGTTGTTTAGCTGAACATCATTACAACAACACCTGATGGCACATATAAATCATTCCACATCATCTATCCCATTATTGTGGACCAAGTACTGCAGTCATTTACATGCATATATACTTCACATACCAGTTGTGGGAATGATGTTTCTTCTGGATATTTTGTTGGATTTTTATTTTAGGTTTTGCCTTTCAATCTCTCTCTCTCTCTCTGTCTCTCTCTCTCTCCCTCTCTCTCTCTCTGTCTCTCTCTCTCTCTCTCTCTCGGTCTCCCTCTAGTAAATGGATTGAGCTGCTTTGAATAGATTGCAGCATGGATTTTGTAGGTGATGCACATGATCAGCTGATGTCCTCTGCACCAATTAGTGTCCTCCATTTGCTACCTGCATGCAGCTTGCTGTGTAGTACTTCCAATTACCACTGTCATGGCAACCAACTACTATAAATCCCCACATCATGTGGGCGTGGTCCCTTTACCTTTCCTGGATGGTGGACATCCTTCATGTGTGTGAGCAGCAGTGTTACAGACAGCAGGCAGCAATACCTATTACAAGAGAACCTGCACACTCAACCCAGCTGCATATTTGTAGGGGGTTCCAGAATTACAAACAGAGTGTGAATAGTGTTATTGTATGCATTGTATAGCAGCAGTGTTACAGGGTTTGTGTGTATACACTAGCTTAACTTGGAATACAGTCTGTGTGCATAGCTCTAACTGTGGGCTTATCCACTTGATGGCCAGAGGTGTGCCTATTATGTTTTGTCTGTCCACCACTCAGGTCTTGTGTCAGATATATCACTGGCAGTGTGTGTGTTGAGTGCTATTAGTACACGGCTACATCCATGTCTGTTTCTAACTCCATATTCCTGACTAAGGGTATGTTGCAGACTATCCTGTAACACCAGTGACTTGCTTAGTGTATGACAACAGTATTTCACATATGGCCTGTGTTCAGCCTCTGTCCTCCACCTACATACCAGGCTTTGTACATATCACATGCTGTCAGGGGTTGTTATGTAGTGGGCTGTAAGTATGTCATGCTGCCATTCCTGCCATCAATCCACTGCTGTTGTGGCCACCACACATATTCTGTGGTTGGGTCCATATATGTCTGGGCTTCATCTACACAATACATGTGTGCCCTTATGCACTCCAGAGGCCAGTGTATGTAACAGTGGAATATAGCCCTTTATTATTCAGTCTATGGTGGGATGCACCATAACTAACCTAGGCTGTTACAACATGTGGGGGTATCAGGGGTAAGCTGCCTTAAGGTAACTGGATGTACATTACCATATAATTCACCTTGGGTAAATGCAGGCCTACTGCTTCCTGCCATACAGACTGTTCTGTCAGTGTGTTTGTGATGGTGTCAGTTATGCCTTGTTATGTAACATATACATCCCATTGTGTCAGTTGAGGTCTTTACCCCCTAGGGATTGTGTACAGAGTGTAGTTAGAGGCTGCTGGACTATACAGCTGCATTACTTACTGTTGATTGAGTGTTATCCTGTGGCCCAGTCTGTCTTTACTATTGGACTGCTTGTAGGCCTCAGCCTGGACAGCAACATATGTCAACCTTTCCAGACTACTGTATGAATATAACAGTTTCACAGTTGCATTATTCTGTTTATATGTATGTTAGAGTCTAAACAGCTATATGACATGACATATACAACTGTAATAGTACACAAATAAAGCTTTCCCATGTATGCATATCTGTGTGTGGTGTTATATCCTTTGACCTCTCTGTGGGTATATGTTGCAGGCAACAATTGTCATTTGTATGGGTGGCTCATACTGTGCTCAGTTGGAGAGGTGGCAACTGTAGGCATAGTGGCATTACTATATTGTGTGCACCTTCTACATAAGTATCAACCTATACATATCTGTGTGTGTGTGTGTGTAGTTACATATATATCTATATATATGTATATATACATATATATGCATCAGCATATATGTGTCTGTGTATATGTATCTTATGAATGTTGATTGCTTCCACATTGTACATTCCCCTATGGTAACCAGACTGTACCACACGATATGTTACTGATACCAGCCTGGCATCATACAGGTGGGATGGCGTACTGTTAACGTCTTGTGCCCATGTTGTGTCAGGTCCTGGTTATGGGATTTGCAACAGTTGGTATTGTATTGCAGGGCAGACATATTTGGCTGTGGAGGGGATATCTATACATCCAAGAACTATGTTGTTTGGGCTCCCTCACTCCCATTAACAGTGCATGTGGACATGTATGTTTTTGTTATGTTCTCTTTTATATCTATTGATATATGTCTGTATATACCTATAGAGATATATATTTATGCTTACATATATTTATTGCTGTATGTATATATATATATATATATATATATATATATATATATATATATATGTGTGTGTGTGAGTGTGTGTGTGTGTGTGTGTGTAGACATTTAGATATAGACATATATATCTATAGATGTATGCATATGTATGTATATATGTTTATATTTATATATATATATATATATATATATATATATATGTGTGTGTGTGTATATATATATATATATATATATATATATATATATATATATATATATATATGTGTATATATATATATATACAGCTACATATATAGATATGTTATATCTATTTAGAGATAAATATATATAAATATATATATATATATATATATATATATATATATATATATATATATATATATATACATATACACACACACACACACACACACACACACACACACACACACACACACACACACACACACACATCTACGTGTTTAAATAAATTTCCTGTACTGTTGAATGACTGTGCTGTGAAAACATGAGGGTTATGTATATCTTACATGGCTTAGTGGTAAATAACTTTGGCTATGGTGTGGAAGGTCCTGTGCTCGAGCCTTGCAAAGGTTGTTTATTTTGTTGCTGGGCAGAACAAGGGCCGTTAGATACACAGTGATTAAGGCACTTTTAAGCAGTTGTAAACGGGTTTGAGCAGGTTTGCGTGGGTTTGCACGGAGGTAAGCACTGCTAACGTCTGGTTACTGTTTCTTATACTCAGCTTCCAAATTGCTTAACCTGTGTAGGCATTGCTTATCCCCATGCAAACAAGCTTAAACCTGCTTACTGCTGCTTAATAGTGCTTACTCCTGCTTACCCCCATGCTAATTTCTTTAAAAGAAAAGAAAAAAGGGTTGATAGGAAAGTGGTGAAAAAGGGGCACAAAGAGGGAAAGACAGTAGGGAAATAGCTAGGGACGTGCAGGAGGGTGTAGGGAAGGCCCATAGCTGCCCATTTCTTCTACAGCAACATCTGTGCATATACATTGAAGGAGGTAGATTTGGACACTCAAACCCCTGAGAGAGGGGTGAGGACAAAAATAAAATGTTGTGATGCCAATTAGGCCAGATTACGTGTCCAGTGGACACATGTGAAATGGACAGCTATGTATGAGGTGATATTTTTTGGGGGGGACAGATTGCCCTTTTTTTCTTTCAGGTGAGAGTGGGATGTTGGAGAGGGATAGTAGGTATATTTGGGGATGTAGGTTGGGTAGGTTAACAGACAAGACAAACAAGATTCATACAGGGATGGTATATGACACATGTGGGGAGTAAACACCTTGATGGGGAAGGGTGTTGGGAAATCAGATGCCCATGAGCTCCTTAGTGGAAACAGTGCGACTGAGTTCCCCATCCATGGGCAGTCACCACTGCACCTTCACAGCCCCAAAGGTGGCTGTGCTGGGGGCTGAGTCAGAGAGCCAGGCCAACCCTCTAGTTGCGACATGAGGCCCTTGAGGTGGTGTAGCAGATCTCCAAACTCCCTGCAGAGCTCGCTACACACCACCACCCGGATCTGGTGATGGATGACAGGTTCCTGTCCACGGCCGATCCCGGGGGGAGCCCCATCCCCTGAAGTGGTTCCACCCAAAGGTGGTGCAGGACCAAAGGATGAGGATGTGCCGGGTTGGGCCCCAGATGTGCTGGTGCCCGGTGCCACGGCCAGCTGAGGTGGGACAGGTGGGTCTGCTGGGACCTGCATTCCCATATGTGCTATGGTGTTTATGGTTTATCAACATATGTGGGTTAGTAATAGTCAACACATTCCAGGACTAACAGTAAAAAAGTTCCAACTTCAATCAGATACCTCAGAAAAGAAATGAAATCCGTCAAAGCAACAAAAACACTGAGGTAAGGCTCCAGGCTTCAAAGATTTATTGTTCATAAAAACAAGACACAAGCGCTTTCACCCTGTGGACTTCTTCAGGTGTAATAAATCAAGGTACTAGCTCCTCTATTTATACTAATTAACACATGCAGCTTAGAGCATACTTAAAGGTATATTCAATGTAAAAGCTCTATATTAAAACAATGCTAGTAAAATGCAAAAGGCCAAAGTACATAAAATACAATATAAATATAAAAACATGGATGTAAGTAAAATACATGTAAACCTGTGACTAAAAACATTTTATCTGCACAGGGGTTTATTTCTTAAAGCTGGTTTTAGAGGGATATTTTCATTCAGGCTATGACCTATAGTAGCTTTAAGTCTAATGATCCATCTGGCCCCTAAATGTTCAGTTTTTATCTTAACATTACCTCCACATATACTTTCAAAAACTCTACCTATAGCCCTGAAAGAAAATACATGTTGGGAATTGGTATCACTGGTATGTTTTGCTAAGGTATTGTGTGAACTGCCTTTTCTTATGTGATACACATGTTCCCTGATTCTTTCTTTAAAAGTTATGTCAGTTTTACCTACATAAAATTTGCTACAAATATTGCATGTAGCGCGATATACTATATGTAGGGAATCACATCGAGCATTGATATTAAAAGTAAAAACCTCTTGTGTATCTGGATGTTGGAAGGATGTATTAGTATCTATGTACCTGCAGAAATTGCATTTACCACAAGGTCTGCTACCTTTGACTCCACTTGGACAAGTATTCTCTTTAAGATAACATAACTGTCTATGCAGGGACTTCTGATTTTTAAAAGTAAACTGTGGTTTAACTCCAATGTATTTTTTAATCTGTGTGTCAGACATTAAAATTTTCCAATTTCTATTAATAATGTCAGTATATTGTTATATGTCTCTAGCATAACTAAAACATAACCTCAAGGGCTGTGAGTTTAAAGTGCATCTATTTTTCTGATTGATGACATTGCGTTTAGAAACGTAGGGCTTAGCTTTACTTTGTCTCAATCTCAAGACATTGTTTAGTCCTTGGTTTATAAGGTTAGGTTCATAGCCTCTTTGTTTCAACTCAACCTGTACTTTGGTAAGTTGCAAATCAAAATCAGTGACACTAGCATTCAATCTAGAAGCTCAAAAAAATTGGTTCTGTGCCACATTCTTAAATATAAAATCAGGGTGCGTGCACTATATAGTAAATTATTAACATGACATTCTCTCCTGTATAACTTCACATTAAACTGACCATCCGAGTCCTGTAATACAGAAACATCCAGAAAATTAATCTCAGTCAAAGAGTGATTTACTGTAAACCTTAAAAAACTTGTGGTATTAATAAACTCTACAAAACTATCAAATTCAAGTACTGTACCTTCCCAAATCAAAAAAAGGTCATCCACAAACCTTCTAAAAAATCTGATCTTGTTTTTAAAATTAACATTTTGTAAGACAGCTTGTTCCCAACGTAACATCACAACATTAGCGTAGCTGTTGGCGCAGGAAGTCTCCATGGCGACTCCTTGTCGTTGCCAATAAAATTTATCTTGAAAAATGAAGACATTGTTTTCTAAGACCAATTTCAGTAGCATGCATATAGATCTTATAAAACTACTATCATGTTTGCCAGAGTCAGTCAACACTTTGGCAACACTGTTAATACCATAATCATTCGGTATAACCATAAACAAGGAAACTACATCAAGTGTAGCTAGCAACATATGTTTACCCTTCATTGGTTCAATATCATGTGTGAAAACATATAAATCTTTGACAAAATGTTCAGTATCTTTTAAAATATGACAAGTTTCATCAATCAGAGGTCTTAATGTTTTCTCTAAAAAAATGGAGATTGATTCAGTGCACCAGTTTCTCCCAGCTACAATGGATCTCATGGGAGGATTTTTTAGGTCCTTATGTATTTTGGGAAGACCTTGAATAATGGGTACAGTTGGACTAAGTATCAAAAAATAATTATACAGGTTAGTATCTATTAGACTAGACATGAACATGTCTTTTAATGTTTTATGTACTGTGCTAATCTTATTAATGTGTTCTGTTTATAATTTTATAAAACAAATCATCACTCTACAGCAGCAGCATTTTGTTAATGTAATCTTCCTTGTCTAAGACAACAGTAGGGCCTCCCTTATCAACGGGTCGTATTATGATCGTAGGGTTAGACTGTAGGTTTTTTATTGCTAAATATTCATCTTTCTTTAAATTATGCCACTTCTTCCTATCAACCTTATTGTTTAATTCATGAAAAACTTTGTAAGCATCATCAATACATAACTTTTCAAATACAGAAATAACTGAATTCAACTGTGGAGTAAAGGTGCTCGGTTTTTTAAAAACTGAACCTTGAATGTCAACATTGTTCTCAAACATTAACTTCAACATTAAATTTCTGGTGAAAAGTTTAATGTCTATAATAATATCAGCTATATTAGAGTCCATGGTTGGAATAAAGGACAGTCCTTTGTTTAAAACATTATATTCAGCTTCAGACAAAATGTGTTTTGACAAGTTCAAAACTAGTTTTTCATGTTGAGGAAAGCTTTCTTTATGTTGTAAGGACTCACCAAGCTGTCCATTTGCTTCTGTTTGTTTCTGGTTGTGCTTCTCCCCCTCGGCTCCGTTTGTTGGGTCCTTCCTCAACCTCAACTCACAGATCTGTTTCTGGTAGGTAAAGGGAAACGTAGCCCTGTAGAATGTGGACTGCCTAAAAAATCAGGTGTAGCAGGTGAAAGTTCATCGATGCCCTCTTGTATGCTGCCATTAACTTCTCGATGCACTCGGGCTTGAGTTACCATGACTTTCTTTCTGGTAACTGCTGTATCGTTATTAGGGCGGTCAAGGTCTTCCCAAAATACATAAGGACCTAAAAAATCCTCCCATGAGACCTATTGTAGCTGGGAGAAACTGGTGCACTGAATCAATCTCCATTTTTTTAGAGAAAAGATTAAGACCTCTGATTGATGAAACTTGTCATATTTTAAAAGATACTGAACATTTTGTCAAAGATTTATATGTTTTCACACGATATTGAACCAATGAAGGGTAAACATATGTTGCTAGCTACACTTGATGTAGTTTCCTTGTTTACGGTTATACCAAATGATTATGTTATTAACAGTGTTGCCAAAGTGTTGACTGACTCTGGCAAACACGATAGTAGTTTTATAAGATCTATATGCATGCTACTGAAATTGGTCTTAGAAAACAATGTCTTCATTTTTCAAGATAAATTTTATTGGCAATGACAAGGAGTCGCCATGGGGACTTACTGCGCCAACAGCTACGCTAATGTTGCGATGTTATGTTGGGAACAAACTATCTTAGAAAATGTTAATTTTAAAAACAAGATCAGATTTTTTAGAAGGTTTGTGGATGACCTTTTTTTGATTTGGGAAGGTACAGTACTTGAATTTGATAGTTTTGTAGAGTTTATTAATACCACAACGAGTTTAAGGTTTACAGTAAATCACTCTTTGACTGAGATTAATTTTCTAGATGTTTCTGTATTACAGGACTTGGATGGTCAGTTTAATGTGAAGTTATACAGGAGAGAATGTCATGTCAATAATTTACTATATAGGGACAGCATGCACCCTGATTTTATATTTAAGAATGTGGCACAGAACCAATTTTTTCGAGCTTCTAGATTGAATGTTAGTGCCACTGATTTTGATTTGCAACTCACCAAAGTACAGGTTGAGTTGAAACAAAGAGGCTATGAACCTAACCTTATAAACCAAGGACTAAACAATGTTTTGAGATTGAGACAAAGTAAAGCTAAGCCCTACTTTTCTAAACGCAATGTCATCAATCAGAAAAATAGATGCACTTTAAACTCAAAGCCCTTGAGGTTATGTTTTAGTTATGCTAGAGACATACAACAATATACTGACATTATTAATAGAAATTGGAATATTTTAACGTCTAACACACAGATTAAAAAATACATTGGAGTTAAACCACAGTTTACTTTTAAAAATCAGAAGTCCCTGCATAGACAGTTATGTTATCTTAAAGAGAATACTTGTCCAAGTGGAGTCAAAGGTAGCAGACCTTGTGGTAAATGCAATTTCTGCAGGTACATAGATACCAATACATCCTTCCAAAATCCAGATACACAAGAGGTTTTTACTTTTAATATCAATGCTCGATGTGATTCCCTACATATAGTATATCTCGCTACATGTAATATTTGTAGCAAATTTTATGTAGGTAAAAATGACAGAACTTTTAAAGAAAGAATCAGGGAACATGTGTATCACATAAGAAAAGGCACTTCACACAATGCCTTAGCAAAACATACCAGTGATACCAATTCCAAACATGTATTTTCTTTCAGGGCTATAGGTAGAGTTTTTGAAAGTATACGTGGAGGTGATGTTAAGATAAAAACTGAAAATTTAGAGGCCAGATGGATCATTAGACTTAAAGCTACTATAGATCATGGCCTGAATGAAAATATCCCTCTAAAACCAGCTTTAAGAAATAAACCCCTGCGCAGATAAAATGTTTTTAGTCACAGGTTTACATGTATTTTACTTACATCCATGTTTTTATATTTATATTGTATTTTATGTACTTTGACCTTTTGCATTTTACTAGCATTGTTTTAATATAGAGCTTTTTCCCTTGAATATACCTTTAAGAATGCTGTAAGCTGCATGTGTTAATTAGTATAAATAGAAGAGCTAGTACCTTGATTTATTACACCTGAAGAAGCCCACAGGGTGAAAGCGCTTGTGTCTTGTTTTTATGAACAATAAATCTTTGAAGCCTGGAGCCTTACCTCAGTGTTTTTGTTGCTTTTACACATTCCAGGATTAGGTTCAACAGCATGCATAGATATTCCCATTAACCATGACACCAGTTATGGAACAGTTGCATAGCAAACAGAACACATGCATATATGGGACCACAATGGTAATAACAACAGCATGCAGGTACATTGATGGCACCCATGCCACCAATGTTGGAGTATTTCAACACAGCACATGCATATAAATAGATTTATATAATTATCAAACAATAGGACATATATCCCTACATTACAGTGGAGTCATCACGTACCAGTTGAGGTGGGTATTTAGTGTATTGCTGGAGATATGGTGAGGGGGAGAGAAAGATGTCAATTAACAACTAGTATATTCCTGTAGTTCACATTACTTTCCTAGTCAGTGCTGCTATCTGTACCTTAAAAGTATTAGTACACTACCTTATTGCCTTAGTTTGGACAATGATATGGCTGTCGACAACTATATATGTGGACTGGCTTTACCTGTAGTATACACCTCTTACCTGGTATACCTGTGGAGGAATTGTTTGTTAACACTAACTATTTCTGCACATACTCCCAGATTCCAGGTTGATGTTATGCACATACCTGTCCATCTCTTTTTGCACAAACTCTGGCCATGCCTTGACCACATGCCGGTGAACCGGGACATATGTAGACTATTGCCTTCTTCAACCTTTAGTGACTTACAATACTCGTATACAGGATTTCCTAGACAGTTATATTATTTAGCACAGTGTGGGTGACAGTGATCAGTGATACCTTATTATTCAGGGCAATGGCATCACTCACAATACCATACAATACCAGAGTAAACAGTACCAGTACAGGGTATCAAGCTTTTATTTCTTGGTACAGTGTTCGTATCTGACGTACCTGTGGGAGCAATGTTTGTTAGCACTACCTGAATGTTGCCACACAAAGTACCAGATTTCACATTAGTATTATGCACATACATCTCACTCTTTTACTCTACACACTCTGGTCACAGCTTGACAACATGGAGGTGTAGATAGGACATACGTGGCTTATTACTCTCATTTCATTTTGGGGAGTTGCTAGTGTGACAGGTTTGTTCTTATAGATGTGTGACAATCAGTTGTATTTCCTGTTTGCTGCCTATACGTCTGGGATCATCCCACTGATTTCCCAGGGGGACAGGGTGACAGGAAGCAGATAGGGGCCGATATACTGGACATTCTGGACTTATCTGTACAGTTGGGTATGATTCTATATGCAGCCTACTTCCACTAACAGGATGCAGACCATGGCTGTGTCTGCTAAAACTAAAACACTGTCCATCACAGTTGTGTGTGCTATATAGATATTGCTGTATATTCTCCTATCTGATTTCTGTCTTATAATTCTCCTGTGGTTTTACATTCTGACCTTGTATTACAACACTCTTATATGGGGTTTCCTAGACAGTTATATTATGTAGCACAGTGTGGGTGACAGTGAAGAGTGATACCTTATTATTCAGAGCAACTGCAACACTCACAATGCCATACAATACCAGAGTAAACAGTACCAGTACAGGGTATCATTCTTTTATTTCTGGGCACAAGTGTTCATATCTGACAGACCTGTGGGAGCAATGTTTGTTACCACTACCTGAATATGCCACACAAATTACCAATTTCCACATTACTATTATGCACATACATCTAACTCTGTTACTGTACACACTCACTCACACACAGCCTGACAACATGGGGGTGTAGATAGGATATACTTGACTTATTACTCTCATAACAGTTTGGGGAGTTGCTAGAGTGACAGGTTTGTTCTTATAGATGTGTGACAATCAGTTGTATTTCTTGTTTGCTGCCTATACGTCTAGGATCATCCCACTGATTTCCCAGGGGGACAGAGTGACAGGTGGCAGATATGGGCCAATTTACTGGACATTCTGGACACATCTGTACAGTTGTGGGGTATGATTCTGTATGCAGACTACTACCACTCCCAGGATTCGAACCATGGCTGTGTGCGCTAAAAATACAACAATTCACGTCTCAGTTGTATGTGCTATTTGGATTTTGTTGTCTGTCTTTTCACTGGTTTCTGTCTATGTCTCTCTCATTTCTACTAAATGACCTCTGAGGGTTTACACCAGTCATATACAGACATTCCTACACATTCTATTTATGTTGCACAGTGTGGGTAACAGTGCTTAATACAACAGTACTATTAAGTGATTGCAAATCTACATTACCATATGATACCAGAGTATACACATGCAGTCCAGCAGTTAGACCTTTATTATCAGGCTATTATGCTTTTATTTACGTACAAACTATATGAGACACTTCCTGCCATATTTTCCAGTGTATGCAGTACTTGCCTTAAACAATACAGGTTTTATACTGGCAAATAACTTACTAATACTTTTAGATTTATTTCCTATGACAGTACATGCAAGAGTATTACTAACCTGCCTCACATCACAATATCCAGGTGACATCCATGGGTCTCCTGGTTCGCAGCCCGCTCACTTACCACTGTGAAGGATATAAGAGGAATATTTAGCCATACCTATCCATAATATACACGAGCTGGCAATTATTAAACAGGTAGTGGAGTGACTTACGCACAGCTGGGACAACCCCTGCCTTCCTAACCTCTTGGATCCACTGATCCAAGAGATCCTCCTTTTGCCGCTTCAGGTTGGCATAGTGATGCCTGACCTGCTCACCAGTTCAGGGTATGCCAGTGGCACTGGTGAGATCACGGGTGAGACTGTCCCAGGCTTCCGCCTTATATTGGGAATCCTGGTGCTGGCCCTGCAGCAGTCTCTGCTCTTGTTCTTTGACAAGGAGTCCTGCCATGATTCTGGACTCCTGGATGCCCCAGCACTGTACCCAAAAGTGCACTCCCTCTCCCATTCCTGACATGGTGCCTGCAAGGTGAAGCTACAACCAGTTGTGAGATGTATTCCCACCTGTTGTGTTTAAGTAGGGCCGATTTCCCACACTTTGCCATGAGTGGACGGTTTTGAAAAGGCTAAGCTGGGGCAAATCTGGTTACCTATAGTTGGCATTGTTTAAAGGGGTATACCACTGGGCAAATCGAGTTAGCTGGCCTATACATTGCTTACACCTACTAAGCTGGCCTGTGCTATGCTTCGTGTTGCTTAATATGTACTTTGCATTATATTTGCTTTTTGGCATTGATTTATTATTCATTACATGTTATATAATATGTCTGGTATCCATAATTCATGTGTACATACACTGTATGTGGTCCTTGTGTTTAATAGGGGACTTCAACACTCTATTACAATTACACCTCACATCTGGGCTTACTTCTGTACTCCAGTTCACATTTTTATGTTATGTAGTAGGTTATAGAAGGCTATAGGTTTGTGGTCTGCACTGTTGTGGCAGGGCAGGTAGCTTACATCCTTCTAAACTGGGAATTGCGACTGAAGTCTCAGTGTCTGTTATTCTAAAAGTGTATTAGTTCTGGTTTAAGCACTTGGGCTTCAGGCCAGTTATTTTACATTAAGAAGGTTTGTGGTCTGCACTCTTGTGGGAGGAGAGGTTAGATTCTGCCCTTCTTTCTGGGAATTTCTGGTTAAAGGATTATTGTGGCTGCTTATTTGTACTGTTTCTTTCTAAAATTGGTGCACCTTGTTTGCTGCAGCATAGACTAGATTCAGGCATGGTGAATCTAGCTTTGTTTGTATAACTTGAGCACTAATCAAGGCCATCTTTTTTGGAGAAGGTTCCCTGCATCCTAGTGGCAGGAATGTGCAGTTAGAACTTGTCTGATTGAAGACTGCTGGAACAGGGCTCAGTTTTGAGCTTTTTTACTGGTTAATTGGTTAATTTGTTTCAATCAGTTTGCTTGTTTTCTATTGTTAGATTAAAAAAATGCACTTTATTCATCTGCTTTTACTGCATTTGTGTTTCTTCCTACTTTATTACATTTATTCTGCTGCATTTATTACTGCTTGTTAATAGCCTGATTAAATTGTAACTGTTATTCTAAGCTGTTGTTTGAAACACTTGGTCTTCAGACCAGTTGTTTTACATTAAGAAAGTTTGTGGTCTGGTCAGGTAGCTTACATCCTTCTAAGTTGGGAGTTGCTGATTGAAGGCTTAGTGTCTGTTATTCTAAGAGTGTATCAGCTCTGGTTTAAATACTTGGGCTTCAGGACAGTTATTTTACATTAAAAAGGTGTGGTCTGCAATCTTGTGGGAGGATATGGTAGATTCTGCCTATCTGAGCTGGGAGTTTCTGGTTAAAGTCTTATTGTGCCTGCTTGTTTGAACTATTTATTTCTGAAATTGGTGCGCCTTGTTTGCTGTAGCATAGACTAAAATCAGACCTGCTGAATCTAGATTTGTTTGTATAACTTGAGTACTAATCCAGACCATCTTTTTTTGGAGAAGGTTCCCCTGCACCCTAGTGGCAGGAGTGTGCAGGTAGAACTTGTCTGATCGAAGACTGCTGGAATGGGGCTCAGTTTTTAGCTTTTTATTGGTTAATTTGTTTAAATCAGTTTGCTCATTTACTGTTGTATATAAAAAAATACACTTTATGCATCGCCACTTGGCTAGGGTTAAATTATTCCATAAAGTCTGCTCTTCATATTTTCCCTTAGAACTAGCCAGTTTTTTTTAGTTTTAGCACTCAAATCTGTTTCTTTGAGCTCAGCACTTGTTCAGAACTCATTGTAAGCACCAAATAAGCTACAAATTACTACAGCACTCAACTTTCTTCACTTGTCTAGAGGCAAACAGTTTTTAGTACTTAATAAATAAGCACCTATCCAGGCATGTCTAAGGGTCAGCTCCCCGTGTTTTCTCCTGTCTACCTGATGAATCTGGGCATCTTGGGGCAATGCAGCAATTGCCTCATGTACACAGACAACCCTCTCCTCCTACTACCCAACACTAAAACCTGTGAGAGATGCACTTATATAGTCAAACTGAAAGCAAAGCTCTCTTGACCCAAGACTGGACTAGACAGTCAAGAGGAGAAGGTAAACACTTGCACCACACCACACTCATCATATAGTGCCTCAAAACCTACACCACCAAAACACACACATAGCAACACAAAACACACACCTACATTCGTGGAGGCTCTCAATAAAAATCTGCTCAAGCAACAGAGACCTCCAAAGCAGAAATGCATGCGACTTCCACCCCCCAACACAACCCAAATGACACATAGCCCACAAATTCAGTATGCCACTCAACCACAGCCCATAAGGCATAACAACATACCCAACACTCCAGTCATAGGTGACTCTATAGTCAGGCACACTGATGTTCCACTTACCAGGCTAAACAAGGAGGAAGTTACTGTCAGCTGCCTGTCGGGTGCCAGGATCCGCCACACAACGCATGCACTCAGGTCACTCCACAACAAGTACAAATATGACTCCATCATTTTGCATGTTGGTGTGAATGACCTGAAACTTACCTCCCTGGACTACATGAAAAGAGACATGGAGGAGCTCTCTGATCTTGTAGCTCAGGCAGGTACGACACTAGCCCTGAGTAGCATCCTGCCATCACCGAGAATGATACCACAGTACAAGGACAAAATGATTAACTTCAACAATTGGCTAAGTTACTGGTGTCATTCTAAGGGGATCCAATATCTGTCTGCCTGGGATGACATGATCGATAGACCACGATGCTTTGCCAGAGATAGCCTGCACCTGTCACCCTTGGGATTCTGGATACTGACTAAGGCTCTTGCCACCCCTATAGTGCCTTTTTAGGCAAGGTTCAAATGACAAATTCACCACCATAACAGGTACAAGCAAGCGAAATCTGAGGGTAATGCTACTTCAATGCTAGAAGTCTAAACCTCAAAATGCATTCACTCAAGGCACTCCTTAAAATGGAGAACATCAACATCTGTGCAGTGACAGAGACCTGTTTCAAAGCTCCAGGGAGTACCCCTGCATTACCAGGCTATAATTCATACCATACATTTCGGCCACCTAACCTGGACCAAAACACTAAAGTTGGAGGCGTGTCCATATTCATTAAGGATATCCACACCTCCAGGCTAGTTGCTCTGCATAATGCATCCGAGATTATCCAAGTGCAACTAACTCTGGGCAAGACCACAATCCAAACTGTAACTTGCTACAGATCCCCCACCATGCCCCAGGATTCCCACTCCTCATTTCTTGATACACTGGAAAATATTAGGGTACAACCCAACACCCTAATAATGGGTGATTTCAACTATCCCACCAATAACTGGAAAAACTGCTCATGTACCAACTCTTTTGCTCAACGTTTTCTGGAATTCATAAATTCCAATGTCTTGGATCAACTTATCCACACCGCCACCAGAGGAAGCAATATCCTAGACCTGGTCATTACCAACATGTGCGACTGGTGTTCCACACCAGAGGTCAATTCCTCGTTGGTCAAATCTGACCACAAATTAATCAGCCTAGACATCCACATTCCACCCCCACCTCCCATTAGGGAAACCGCCATAAAAAAATTTCTACAAAGCCAACTTTACGCTTCTTAAGACAGAAGTGGCAAACTTCACAACACCCATGCAGATGGACAATAGAGGTACGACTGCTGAATCCTACACAAATGCACTTTATAAGCACTTACACGAGTGCATGGATCGTGCTATCCCCAACAGAACCAAGATGCTATCCTCCAAAAAAAGGAAGCCAATCTGGTGGTCCCTTGCTATAAACAAACTCTACAACTGAAGAAAGAAACTGTTGCAAAAAAAGAGTAAAATCCCATGACTGGAAGAACTCCCTGGTCAGCCTCAGTAAGAAGCTGAGATCCCTCATAAAATCCTCCAAAGCTACTTATGAAAACAAAATCGCCACTGATTCTAAAGACAACCACAAAGCATTCTATAGCTATGTCAAGAATCTCAATGGCAACGCTCAGATCTGCTCTGAGTTAAAGCACAATGGCACTAAATATACAGAACCAACTGATATTGCCAACATCCTGGCAGATAGGTTCAGTGCTAACTTTAACCCCACCCCCACCCCCTAAATGGCCCATCTATATACCAGAAGAATGCAAAGTTCCTGTAATCACGGCTGCACAGGTAAAACCACACTCTCCAAAGCCAAGAACACAGCATCCATGTGACCTGACAACATCCCAGGCTGAGTTCTACATGAGCTACAGAATGAACTGGCACCCCACCTAAGCACCATGTTCAATCATAGCCTCACCTCAGGCTTTGTGCCCACTGAATGGCACACAGCGATGGTTAACCCACTCCACAAAGGGGGAGCCACCATAGACCCTGAGAACTACCGCCCTTAGCCTAACGAGCCCGGTCGGCAAGACCATGGAACATATCATCATAGAACTTATAAACAAAGACATTGGTAATCTCCAAACTCGGGACCCCACTCAGTTCAGGTTTGTAAAAGGCAGGTCATGTCTCCTAAACCTGATAGACTTCTTTGAAGTAGTCACCAAAGCCATAGATGAGGGTAAGGGGGTTCACACAGCCTATCTAAATCTCACCAAGGCTTTTGACACCATCCCCCACTCTGGAATTATAGAGAAACTCACTAAACTAGGTATAAATCCCTATGTCACAAGATGGGTTGCCAACTGGCTCACTGACAGAACCCACAATGTGAAAGTAGCAGACTCCAAATCCGACTTCAGACCAGTGACAAGTGGAGTACCACAGGGTTCAGTTCTGGGTCCTCTCCTGTTTGGGATCTACTTTTCTGAAGTACAGGCTAACACAGAAGGTCTTTGGCTAATGAAGTTTGCAGATGACTGCAAGCTAGGAGCCATAATTGAAACTTCTAACGATGTGGACATTCTACAAAAGGGCCTCACTGAGACAGATGCCTGGTGTCAAAGCCATGGCCTCAAGGTCAATGCCAAAAACTGCATTGTCATCCCCTTTGGTAAAAACTCTGTACCCATGAGCTACCACATAGGTGGTAGTCTACTTAACACTGAAAGTGTGATAAGATACCTTGAGACACAGGTGGACAGTAGTCTCTCCTTTGATAATCACATTGCCGCAGTAGTCAGGAAATCCTTCTACATGGCACACCTCATCACAAAAGGTTTCTCATCCAGGAAAAAAAGAGGTCATTGCTCCCCTCTACTCATTACTCATTAAACCCATTATAGAGTACAACACCCCTTTTGGTTAGTACCTCACAAGACATCTACAACAACTGGAAAGGCCACAGAAATACCTCACAAATAGGATTACTGACCTCAAACAGATGCCCTACGCAGACCATCTCAAAAAACCCCAGCTTTACTCCATCACATATCACCTACTCAGAGGCAATCTCTGCCTAACATACGAAGTTATGTCAAACCCAGAGCTGTTGGACATGCTCCACTTAAAGAAATTGCAATCCCTCTGAGCTACATGCTCTAGGGACCTAAACCTTGTCACCACAATAAACAGAACATGCTGGAAGGATAGATTCCTGTCCCAGACACTTCCCATACTCTGGAACAAACTACCTATCTATATCAAACAAAGCTCCTCATTAGCACTCTTCAAAAAAAATCTTGATGATTGGATGGGAAATAGGAAATTCACCCCATGGATCACCTCTGTGGCCCTGCTCGACTTGTATAGGCCCTAGGGCCAATAGCCTAGTACCTACCTATGAACCTAGAATATATGACTGTATACTGATTCCTTTCACGTGTTCTGTTTGGTTTTACTATAGTGAGGGTTTGTTTGGTGATACCTCATTCTTATGTACTGCTGTGATGGCTTGGTGGTTAACTACTGTGACTATAGTGTATAGGGTCCTGAGTTAAAGACCTGCAAGGCTGTTTATTTTGTTGCTGGGCAGAACAGCAGCTGTTGGATGCAGGGTGATTAAGGCACTTCTAAGCACTTGTAAGCAGGTTTGCATGGGTTTGCACGGTGGTAAGCTATGCTAACCTTCAGTTAAATATGCTCACAGAGAGTTAGCTTCCATATTGCTTAACCTGTGAGCGCATTGCTTACCCCCATGCAAATGGGCTTAAACCTGCTTACTGGTGCTAACATATGCTTACTCCTGCTTACTACTGCTTAATAGTGCTTACACTTGCTTACTAGTGCTTACTCCCGCTTACCACTGCACTACTTTAGACAGTAATGTCTAATGGTTCTTGGGAAGGTGGGGGATTTGGAAGCTGTATGGAGTTATCATTCATTACATATTTTACCTTCCATTTGTATCCCTGATTCCTGCGTACATATACTGTATGGGGCACATGTGATTATCTGTGGACTTTGCAAAATTATGATACTGACATCTCACTTCTGCATTTAATGCAGTACACCAGTTCACAAATATATGTTATTTACTAGGTTATGTAACTAACAATATTGGTCATAACATGATTTGACATGAAAAATGGAATGGGCTGCAGTGGGACTCGAACCGGGAATAACTGCTTGTAAGGCGAATGCTCTGCCTACTACACTATTGCTATACTGCTTAATTTGCATATATCTTCCTTTTTATCCTCTTATGCCATTTAAGTTGCATTAACCGTAGTTAAGCAATGGGCAAACCCACGTACCTACAGTTAAATTTCATCTATTTCATAAAAAAGTATCTTTATATTGTTTGTGTTTACTATTGCTCTTGTACATGTGGGGGGATGTTGCTGGGGGTATGCAGACACCTATGAGCAGTCTCGGTAATTCTTTTAGGACTTTGTTGTTCTTCATTGCAGGGGCTTGCACTGCTCTCAGACACGCCACCTGCAGTCTTACATGCTCCATGTAAGATTAGGAGCTCAGACAGCGTGCCTTCATTAATATGCATGGCACGCTGCCATCCTGCTCCTAAATGGCCGCTTCTGTGCAGGACTAAGCTAGTCCTGCACGGAAGATTAATAAATCCGGTGGAATATCTTTTGTTCAATGTCAAGAAGAGATTTCTTTTTGCCTACTATTGTAAAGTATCAAAATTCTAGCAATTTCCAAGAGTGCAGGAAAAGTTATTTGAATCCAAGCCATAGCCTTTGTTTTTGAATCTGCTTTACCATTTGGAGCTTGTCAACTCCCAACGTGACTCAAAATACTATATTTAACTTATAGTCCAGCTATTAGTTATTGATATAGTAGCCATTTTTGACCTAGTGGTGCCACCTGGTGGCTATTATAGGTTAACACTACACTTACAGATTTATTTGGTAACAAACCTAAATCTTTTATTTATTTATTATTTATTTATTTTACATTTGTAACTGGGTTAGTCCAACTGAGTGTTTGGCTCTTTTTCAGTGGAGACCCGGGGAGAAAAGTTCCTCAGTGAGTTTAAATTTTACAAACAAACAGATAAGAAAATATATTTTGCAAATAAACAAACAGTTTAGCTTTTAAAAGTATTGTCTATGAAAATATACTCTGCATCAACACTGCATACAAATTCCAGTTTTGTCCACAGACTCTCAATTTATCCTTCCAACAGTCATGTGCATCTGATTCACTCTCTCATATATTTAGATTTCACTGTATCACGTTTTTTTTTCATTTCAACAGGCAACATCCAGTACCACTTGCTTGCAAGCAGAAGCAGTAGGTCCCCCTCTATGTCCCAAGAAACCAATACCATATATTTAAAGTTACACTCACCATCCAACCCAATACCATATTCATGGGCGACTTTAACTACCCCACTATTAACTGGTAATCCTATATGGCACCAAATGTACAGGTACAGAGATTCCTGGATTTTGTAAACACAAACTCCCTGGATCGGATTGTCAATACACTAACCAGGGATGCAACCATACTAGATCTGGTGCTAACTAATATGGGAGAGTGCCACACACCCCCTACTGTAATGTCTTCCCTGGTAAGGTCAATGTGGTCGCCTTTGAAGTAAAAATAAAACCCGGATCCCCAGCTAACTCTGAAATATTCTGGAACTACTCTAAGTGAACGTCCTGCTATTAAGTGATAACCTGGCAAAATTTCAAGCCCCCATAAATCCTGAGAACACTGCTGACTATGCAAAACTGTTCAGAGAAACCCTATACAAGCATGTAAATAGCTGCAGAGAGGCAGCTGTCCCCATGAGGAAGAAGTAGAGAACTAACTCAAAAAACAAGTCAGCCTAGTAGTAGAATCACAAAATCAATTGGCTATATAACAGAAGGAAGAAATTCATGGCTGAAATTAGGAGGTGCAGCACCCAGCAGGATAAAAGCACTCTCATAAAACTAAACAAACTCAGAGGACAAATAAAGTCTACCAAAGCCAAAGTTGAGATAAATTTGGCCTCCCAGGCCAAGGACAACCACAAGGCATTCTTTAGCTATGCTTGCAATCTCAAAAGCAATACACAATTGTGTACTGAGCTCACTGTAACTGAAGCCACCCATACTGAGCCAGAAGATATAGCAAAACTACTGGCTGACAAATTCAGCTCTAATTTTATGTCTCTCTCCCCATCAAACTATCCTCAAGAAATACCATCAAATATAACTCTCCCAGTTATCACCATGGAACAGATCCTTAATGTTCTCTCTAAAGCCAAGAACACTGCATCAGTGGGCCCAGACAATATTCCAGGATGCCTTCTAAATAGCATGAAACATGACCTATCAGGACCTCTGGAATTGCTGTTTAACCAAAGCATCTAAACAGTCTCATGAATGGAGAACAGCAACAGTCATTCCTCTGCACAAATGAAGACTATCTACAGACCCTGGAAACTACAGTCCCATAAGTCTCTGTAGTGTTATATGTAAAGCCATGGAAAGAATTATCATGAAAATGATCAATAACAATATAGTAAACCTCCAGACCCAACCCAGTTTGGTTTCATAAAGGGCAGGTCATGCCTACTCAACCTGGTGGATTTCTTTGAAAAAGTCTCCAAAGCAATGGATGAGGGTGGAATGGTTCACACTGCCTACCTTGACCTGGCTAAGGCATTTGCCACAGTACTCCACTTGGGTATTGTTGAAAAACACAAGAGGTTAGGTACAAACCTTTTTACCACCCAGTAGATAGCCAGCTGGCTCACAGACATGACACAGGGAGTTATAATTGGGAAGTCCATCTGTACAAAGAGGCCAGTCACAACTGGAGTCCCTCAGGGATCGGTCTTTGGACCATTCCTTTTTGGGTTTTACTTCTCTGAAGTCAAGGCCAATGTCAATGGATGGCCTGTGACTGACTAAATTTGCAGATTACAAATTAGGAGCTGTCATGAATCCTACACTGAAGCAAATATTCACCAAGAAGGCTGACACAGACAAACAACTGGTGTCAGAGCCATGGACTAAACCTAAATACCAAGAAATACATAATAGTATTCTTTGGGAAGTTATCCACCACTGGTAACTATCATATTGACAACATACCCCTTAGAGCTGACTCAGTAGTCAGGGACTTAGGGAAACACATAGACATCAGTCTAACCTTTGACCATCAAGTGTCTACAATAGTGAAGAAATTATTCTACGTCGCACAACTTATAAACAAAGGTATGGCATCTAGGTCCAAGGAAGTCATTGTTCCATTGTATTTGGCATTCATCAGACCTATCATTGAGTACAATGCCCCTTTTGTTATGTATTTAACCAGACATATCCAACAAATGGAAGGTCCACAGAGTTTACTCACAAAAAGAATACAGGGCATAAGTAAAAATCTATGCAGACAGCCTCAAGACCCTATGCCTGTATTCTGTCTCCTGCAGGCTGCTGAGGGGAGATCTATGTCTGACATACAGGGCATTGCCAGAACCCACTCTGATGGACCTCATGCATATCCACAAAACAAGCAGCACCAGAATTACCCATTCTAAAGACTTAATCCTTGACTGTGATATAAATAGGACATGCTGGAGAGACAGGTATGTCTACCAGAGACTACCCTGTCTCTGGACCAAGCTCCCCATCCTTGTAAAGCAGAGTTCCTCCTTAATCCAATTCAAGTGTAACTTGGACAATTGGATGGGGAACAGGAAATTCTTCCCTGGCTTGGCACTTATGTCTCTAATTGGCACAGGCAACCTGTAAATGGTTCATCTTCCAGGCCCCTGCTTGTAAATGATTCATCTGCCAAGCCCCTGATTACACTTCTCAAGGGTACAAGAACTTGTCCAAGATTTGGGGTGCATGGCTAGGCTTAAAAAGGCCCTTGTGGTTGTTAGTCTAGTAAACACCTATATACCTATGAGCCTATGAACCGTACTAACAGAAATTTAAGTTTCATGCTTGTATTCAATAACATATAAATTATTTTGACCACACTGTTTTTGTTTTTACACACTTTAGAGAAATGTACAGGGATACGAATATTCCATTATTCTGTGGAAAATACCAGAAGATTTCACTTTTGACTGAGAGTTGGAAACACATTGGATTTTCATGGAATCAAGCATTTTAGGCTAGAGCACTCCTGCACCGTAACCTACATTTCTTTTCAGATATACTAACTGCAATACTGTCAGTTTGCTTTGAGTGTTCTGTACATAGAATTTGTACTGAACATGCATACATATAGAAGTACTAAAACTTATAATAAAAACATGGTAAAAGCAAGATTTTACAGTTAAAAATATCGGAGTCAAATCAAATGTGTTTTATGTGGCTGTAGGTTTCCACCATGGATGTATTAACTGCACTGCTGCGGATAATTTCCATGGATAGGTTGAGTTAATAGAAGGCTATATTACCAAGACGTCATTATATTGAACAACAAGCTTGAAGGTGATATAACAGTAGTTTTTTTTTCTTATTTAGATAGACTTAAATATAAGATTTGATTGACCTGAATGAAAAGGCATGCAGCATGAATGAAATCCTGTCCTTGAAGGTGTCATTACTGATTTGCCAGCAGTATGTTTAAGATTAATAAACTCAGGTTGGGGCATGGAGAACGTCAGGGCATTGTTTCTACTGGTTCCACATTGTCACACTGGATATATAACAAGTAAGATGGCATTATTTTACTTGAAACAAGTTTCTTATCTATAGGGAATTTAAAAGCACAGGAGATGTGACCATTTGTCAGACAATTTAACAAATGTTTCATGAATGGCTTGCTTGCTTTGTTGTTTTTTTTTTTTTTATAAAAACTAAATGCTTCTTCTAAATATTGCTGCTGTCACTTCGATTATAAGACTATGGCATTTTAAGGAATAATGCAAACAAACATCTCATTATTTATGAATCACTTTGAGAAATTGCATGTTTTTCTTTTTTCATTTTATCATCTCATAAATTATACAAGTTATTACACTGAAAAGACATTGATTAAAGAAAGTACAATTAAGTGAGCTCTATGTGAGTCATGCTCAGAAGTCTATTAATAAGGCATCAGTGAATATATGTGTTAAGCTGATATAGTACAATGCAAAGACATTTTTAGATTGCTGAAATTTGTGATTCAGAACCATTTATGTTACAAAGAAAGGATTTTATTTTTTAATAATAATGTACATGATTCTGTATGAGTTAGTGAAAAGTTTATCCATTGGATTGAAATGCCAATAATCAGTGTCTAACGTTTACTTGTTAACTCAGGCTATGTTTTCCTTAAATATAGTTCTGTAATAGACAAGTAGTTAAATATGTGGTCTTTTTAAGTATATCTTCAGATGCACCACAGTAGTGAATAAAGGACCATCAAATGACATCTACATACTGTTATAATGAGAAGAGAAGGTTATCCAACATACAATTTTAAGGCACTCATTACTTTGTGTAAAGGTTTGGAAGCAAAGCTGCCAAGATATAAAGGATGTAGTTTGGCTTCACATAGGGTGATGGTGAAAGAGCATGGAAACCACACTTGGTCTGATGACTGGTTAGATAAGACAACCAACCTGTTTTCTTGTGTTTTTATAATTATATATAGTTTTTTTGTTTTGATTTTGGAAATGCTTGGTTAAATACCCTTTTGGCACTGGAATTGTATTTGTACTGTGTTTGAATTGTTGAAATCGGAATTATCTTCTTTGATAGCTTCCTGTTTCATATTTGGTTGAAGCAAATAAACTGAACTGAATATATATATCTATATATATCTATATATCTATATATATATATATATATATATATATATATATATATATATGGATTCACTTTAGAAGCTCGAAATACTGAAATATCGAAGTTCAGTATTTCGAGCCCTTAAAGTAGAATCCTGAGAACAGCGAAAGCTCAGAAGCACGAAATTCAAAACCTCGAATACTGACGTTTTTGAATTTTGCACTTCTGAGGTTTTGCTGTGGTTATGGATTCAGGTAAGTGTGTGTGCATGTGTGTTAAGGGGTTTGGGTAGGGGCTGTGGTGTGTGTCAGTGTGTTTTGTTGCTGTGATGTGTGCGTGTGAGTAGACTGTAGCTTGTGTGGTGAGTTTTGTGTGTGTTTGTGTGTAGTGGGACTTGGGAGTGAGAATATTTAAGTAGGGGGGTTGTGGGGGGGCTTCCCCCCACATTGGGGGTGCAGGGGGGCTTGCCTCCCTGCTTTTATGTAGTAGAGAGCTTGTGTTTGTGTGTGGGGAGGATGGTGTGTGTGTGTGTGTGTGTGTGTGTGTGTGTGCAGTAGAAGCGTGGAATTCAAAATCTCTGATGTGCGAGATTTTGAATTTCGCGGTTCTGAGTTTTCGTGGTTTCAAATATTCAACTTTATAGCTTCAAAATACTGAATTTCAATATTTCAGTATTTCAAGGATATAAATTTAATCCATATATGTATATATATATATATATATAGATATATATATATATATATATATATATATGAGAGAGAGATACATATTTATATGTATGTATATATATATATATATATATATATATATATATATATATATATATATATATATATTCCATGAAAGAAGTATTCATCAAATACATCTTCAATGAACACCAGCCTCTGAAATTCACTTCAATGAACACCAGCCTCTGAAATTCACTTCAACGAACTGTGGAATTTTTCCCACAGTTCGCGAACATTTGGCCATCACCTCAACTTTTCCATTTTCCGCACTATAGCGCAACCTCAGAGTTGGTATATATATAGTTAAGGGGGGTGTGGGGGGCAAAGCCCCCTACTTTGGTGGATTTGATTTAGTCCATTGTGTGTTGCAGATGGTTGGTAGGCCAAGTGTTTGTGAATCATGGGAAAAATTCCGCAGTTTGAAGTGAATTTCTGCGGCTGGTGTTCACTGAAGATGTATTCGATGAATATATCCTTTGTCAAATTGTCACTGTTAGAATATTGAATGCCCATAATATCGACTTTCATAACAGCAAACATAGAAGATTGAAAAGGCACTACATGGATGTGCCTTAACTCCAAAATTGAAAGGATTGAATTGTGCAGGTGAGTGATTGTGCAAAATCATGGTACAGCTGGCTTTACGGTTTTGCCCATTCCTAGCTACAGTACAATCTTTGAGTTGATATATATAAGTAACAGTAAAAATAAAACCTACAACTGATCGCAAATATGAACAAATATTTTCCTTTTGCAACTGGTTAACCAAAACCCACTCCACGTTACTTACATGTGCTAAACCTGACTATGCCCCAAACCTAAACCCTATATCCTATCTGAGAAAAACGCGCTCCTTAATATTATTTATATTTAAGCACCCTTTGTAATGTTTGTTATGAAAGTGGTGCTTAATGCTTTCATTTCTTAATGTCAATGTGCCCAATAAAAAGACAGAAATTAGGGGAAAACATTTATGATATAAAGAAGAGTGAGACTGAGAATGCCTTATATAGGTAATAGTTTAACATGTAAGCATTTTAAAAAATTCATTTTTTTATGTTTCTTGGTGGACAATGTGATTATAGATGTAAAAGGAGATTATGATACAATATTAGAAGGTAAGTAATTAAAATGGCAACTTAAGTTAAATGCTATAGTATTTCCAAGTATTAATGAACAAAGTCAGATTTATGGATCTGCACAGAGTATGTTTAGCATTACCACTCATCATGAAAGAAGTTAAAAAGGAAGCTATAAAGGACAATGCATTTTGTAAAGTAAAAGAGAACTGTTAAAGCAGCAGCTTGCAAACCACACAGACAGCAATTAATGCATCTGCCTTAAGCAAAGTTGGTGTCTAAAAAAATACTTAATAGTGTGTCCTAGTGACAGTTGAATTTGTTTTTTAAAAGGTCTAGATTTAGGTGAACTGGTGTTGTTTCAAAGTAAAGTATTAGAAATGGCATATAAAGAATATCCAGGCACTGTGATTACCATAGGATCATAGGAGGCTACTAAGCTAATAGCTCTGGGGGCCTTACAAGCATAGCCAAAAGTTTATCCCCAAAAAGAAACCTCAACCAGCACCATACCTAACCATTTCTGAGAGATCTTGCATTTTTGAGACCCAGAGCAGGATGGGTTGTCTCGCTTCATTCTCTAGCACATCATATCCTCATAAATGGCACCATCATATACTATGTACACTTCTACACTTTTCTGTAATTTATGATTCAGTGAAATTGGTTTCAGTTAAATGGGTTTTCAGTTAAATGGGTTTTCAGTCAATTGCTATTCAGTCAAATTCTTTCAAACATTTGATTTTCAATCAAGTGCAATTCAGTCAAATGACAGTAGCCCACTAAAGCATTAGCTGCCTGTGTCCAACAGAAGTACAGGCAGTAGTCTGGGGTAAGTTTTCTGTTTCCCATCCATAGATCCAATTTGCTCTTGGACATCGATAGGGATGAACTTTGTTTTATGGGGATGGGGAGTCTGTTCCAGAGCTACACCTGTCCCTCCAAACCATTCTGTTGATGCTGCAGAAGAGGTTTAGAACCCTAGACTGAGCATTTCTGATGTCATTTGACTTGTTTATGTGCAGTAATCAATCAGCACTGGGTCAGAGGATGCCTTGTATGCCATACACAGGTCATCTCTTAGCAGTCTGTAGGATCCCAAGTATAGTGACTGACTTTGAGTCGGTTCATGTTGGACATATTGTTTGGGCCTTGTATCCTTTTATTAAGGTATATCTGAAGATATTACAGTTGTTGCAAGTGTCTGGACAGATACACGCCAAAGGGGGCATTATATTCAATGATTGGCCTAATGAGGGCTGAGTAAAAGAGGAGAACGAAATCCCTAGATCTGGACACAATCTGTTTATAAGCTGTGGAATGTAGGACTTTCTTACAACAATGGACACATGTTGGTCAAAAGTTATATCACTGTCCACATACGTTCCCAAATCTTAAACAACTGGGTCAACTCTTAGGGCTGTATTATCAATGTGGCAGTTCCATGGTGTAGATGACCTCCCAAAGGATACAATAATGCATTTTTTGGCATTTAATTTCAGTTCATGATTTTGGCACCAGTTATTTATTTGGGACAGACTTTTCTGCAGGATGGCTAAGTCATTTGGGAGTTTAATGACTGCTTCTAGCTTGCAGTCATCTGCAAATTTAGTCATCCAAAGTCCTTTATTATTGGCTTTTACTTCAGAAAAGTAGATGCCAAATAGGAGATGTCCTGGAACAGAATCCTGGAGGATTCCATTTATGGAGGTACCTTCTCCTAGTTCGATTTCCTGCATCCCTTCTGTGAGCCAGCTGTCAATCCAGTAGGTAACATAAGTGTTTATTCCCAGTTTATTTAGCTTTTCTACTATGCTGAGTGGGGAATTGTGTCAAAAGCTTTGGACGAGTGTGTATCATTTTGTCTTCATCCATTCCTTCGATGACCTTTTCAAAAATATCCACCATGTTAAGTAAGCATAATCTACCCTTGATAAATCTAGAAGTTCCCTATGTCTTGATTAATTAATTCCATAATAAGCCTTTCCATTTCTTATCATATGAGCCTGGTCAGACTTATAGGTCTGTAATTGCCTAGGTCTGTGGAAGATCCTCCCTTATGCAGAGAACAACAGCAGCTGTTCTCCATTTGCTTAGTAGAAAAGCTATATGGAGGCTGAGATTGAACAGTGTTGTTAGGAGTATGCTTGAATTGTGCTTCACACTATTTAAGATGCATCCAGGGATGTTGTCATGACCATTGATTCATTATTATGAGCATTTGATAATGCTTTTAGGACTTGATCCTGTGTAATAGCTGGAGGCAAGCCAGTTTCAGGTATATGTAGAGGGACAGAAGTAGGGGAGAGAGGTGTAAAGTTAAAGCTAAATTAATCATATAGTTAGTTCACTAGATCTTCAGCCTCAGTGTAGGTAAAGCAATCACAATTAGCTCAATGCATTGCTCCATTGTGCTTTTGAGATTAAGAATATAGTTAAAAAATGCCTTGTGATTGTCTTTGGCTTGGGTGGCTATTTTAGCCTCAAACTTGACTTTGATGAATTTTATTAAGCTCCTGAGTTATTTGTTTGTTTCACTGACAAGGGCTCTAACATACTGGGAATTATTCTTCTTACATTTAGTCAAAATTCCGTTCCTTTTACTATAAAGTTTATTGATATTATGGTTCCACCATGTGGGTGTGTTTCTGTGGTTTGCCCTGTACTTGTTTCTATGGGGTGCAGCTACATCTGTGCAGCTGCTTACATGCTGGTATAGTGTGGTGCTGTATGTTTTTGTGTATTCAGTGGAGTTAACTGGGTTTTGAGGGGATTTGAAGCTTTCCAGTATATCACTTGGGGTATGTAGTTTGTCTTAATGAAATTTCTAAGGTACCTTTGGTGGAAGGGATCTCTTTTCTCAGTTTTATATTGAAAAGAAACTCCTTTATGGACAGGCCAAACAAAGGCTGAAGATACACAAGGGATAGTGTAAGATGCTCCCATATTAGTAAGGATAAGATCCAAGATGTTATTCCCCATAGAGAGTAATTGCTCCAGGACATTTGTATTGACAAAGTCCAGGAATCTCTGTGCTTGTGCAGTAATGGTGGTGTAGGTTTCCCAGTCTATAGCTGGATAGTTTATATCACCTAGGAAAATGTTATTGGGTTTAATACTGGGCATTTATCTGGTATCATATCAGCTCCTTTGCAGAACAGTAATACAGGTAACATGTACAATAACCTGGAAGACAAAACATGGGGCTCAGTCATCACTGTGCATATATCCCGTGCAGTGAAAGAAAAGATTTGTAGAGGTGATTTCATAGACATCTTTGATCTGGTAGATCTGGATGGCATACAGAAGATCAATTATCCCAACCTTAAGGGAGCCAAATATCTCACAGAAGCTCTGGTGCTCTTAGGCAGGAGGCAGACCAAAAACATAAAGGTCAAGTCTTGGTACATCTGGGTAGAGGGGTTTACACACCACATAGTTGTTGGTTATAGAATAGGACACCTCAATGACCATTCCATCACTAGGTTATTTGCTTATTGTAAGGGAGGCTCACATCCTGAAAGGGGATATGGCCTGCTGTCACTATGATCAGAGCTTCAGAAAGTAAAAGATAGATAAATTGGGATATCAGACACACTGACACATGATTCCATATTATGATGGATAAGCAAAGAAACTATCCCAAACCTACAGAAAAACAATCCTCTACCAAAGGCAAATCTTGCTGGTCCTTTATTTCTAGTAACTGTAACTGGCCATCCTGCAGGTTCCCTCACATCTGAAATGTTTGTGGAGAGAGACACCCTGCAGTAAGATGCAAGCATGAAGACGACAAAGTTCTTCCAGTTAAAGTCCATTACAGATCAGGACCCAAATCAACCCCGAGGCAATAACAGGTAGGAAAGACATAGTTTTCTGTAGTCAGCATTAAACAGATTTTTGGACATTCAGATAAGCTAAACTGGAAGCATTCATCCATCAAAACAATGGTTCTCAGAGAGCTTTTAAAGGGCTGCCCAGACCAAGCTTTAGCCAAATTCATCAAGGATGGTTTTACCAATTATTTTTTTCCATAAAATCAAGCATTCATAACATATCTTCACAAAGCAAAAACTTAACATTAATAAATGGGAAGGAACACATAGCTCAGTTCATCATTGTTAATGAAATCCAAGTAGGACACACCAAGGATCCATTCTGAGCACCTCTTTTAGAAGCATCCATTATTTCTCTCTTAGTACCTGTTTCTAAAAGCTAAACCCGGGGATTACTAATTAATATACCACTGATCACACCCAGATGGATTTTTGGTAAATGATGGCATAGAAAGAAATGATCTCCAAGTTCACTATTCATTGCTGAAAACTGAAGTATCCATCATAAAAATAAATCCAAGATCCATAAGTTGCTAAAATTGACATACCATCTACATTCAATCCCAAGATTGGCATATGCTAAGCATGGAAATCAACAGCGTGTATTTTTTGGCACAGCCATGCCAATGGAGTGCTCCATCAGCTTGCTTTGTATTCAACTATTGCAGCAAGATTCTACTGTGGTGTTGAAACAACTCATTCTCTCTTTCCTTGGAGTTCAATTTCTTTATGATTCTTTAATCACAGGAAAACGGTAAACACAAACAAAGGAGGGTCTCCAGTCATTCATAAGGCTATGCAACACAATAGATGTTTAGCACAGGATAAAGTAGAAGGACCAGTTAAGGTATTAACATTCTGGGACATTGAGATATACACCACACAAAGCTGTTTTCATTTACCAGAAGAAAAGAAAAAAAAGGTCTTCATCTCAGTTACCATTTTTTTGTCATAGAAAACGTTAGCCATCTAACAGATCATGGAGCTGCTAAGACTCCTCAATTTCACATGCCAAGCCATAGCACCTTCCAGAACATTTATCAGGTCTATAACAGACCTACTATGTGGAGGCCATATGAAACATCATGGGGTCAGGGTTAATAGCAGAGGCAGAGAGGACCTCAGATTGTGGTTGCTCTTCCTTCAGGGCTACAGTGGCACCTCTTTTAGATAAAAAAAAAATGGGTATTAAATGAAAACCTCCATATATTTCTGATGCATCTGTCAGATTTGGTATGGTTGTTTTTTTTTTTTTCAAATGGCATTGGTTTTCTGAGCCATGGACAAGTAAATGGTGCCTTGCAAGGAGGAGGGACATCACATTTTTAGAAATTTTCCAGATATGGTTTCAATCCAAATATGGCAGAAACAACTCAGGAACACGAGCCTCATATTTAGATCTGACAATAAAGCTTTAGTTAAGGTCTTTTCCAAAAAATATTCTAAGAATTTTTGGGTCAACTCTGTCTTGAGGCTTCTGGCTCTCATGTCTTTGATGATCAACATGTTCTTTACAAAAGAACATATTAGCAGATCCAAAAACAAACTAGCTGATGTACTTTCACAATTGCAGGTTTGACAATTCAAAGGGTGGTCTCCTCAAGCAGATTTGCTCACAGCTCTGACTCCAGAAAGAATTTAGATGATTAGAGAAGGATAACCAAACCTTGGTTTTGGAATTCATGGTCCAAAAGCATTAAGAGAGCACACATCAAAACTATCAAACAGTTTGCCCAAATGTTCAGTAGTTTAGATATCCATGGTTGCCAGTAGTCTCTTAAGATTCTAGTACGAGACTTCCATTACTGCAAACACAGAGGTCTCAGCCTAGACACAGCTAGAATCCACCTATCATCTTTAAGTTTTCTTGCCAGAATTTTTCAAGTTCCTGACATCACCATGCATTGGACAATTGCCAAGAATACTCAGAGTGTAACACACAAAACAATGTAAGAAATGACAATAGATGCCCAATACGCTTAGAATTACTGAAATCCATCTTGCTCAGTTTACATGGTATATCTGACGCATACTATAATTATTGCCTTTGGAACACCCTGTTCTATTGGTTATACTTTGGTGCTTTTAGATTCAGCAAAATAATTGGCAAACTTAAGTGGTAAGACGTAATTTTTATCATTGACATTATTTTAATCTAGATTATTAGATCCAGAACAGACCAGATAGGTCATGGCCACTAGGTTATGTTACAGAGAAACACAGAAGCCCTTCCTGCTTGCTTTCTTGGGACAGAACACTTAGATAGTTAATTGCATAACCAATCAGCAATGGAACTGTATTCAGCAGCTGAGAAGGTCGCAATATCACCAATACTGACTTTGCCACACAGCTCACCTGAGCATTAACACATTTAGATATTTCTCCTAATCCATACAGTTCCCAGTCATTTAGAATGAGATGGAAATCCAATTTGGCCATATTAGGTCAGACCATGGAAATTCTAAAAAGGTTAAGCAGGTGATCTATTAATGCGTATTGATGACACATATGCTAGTCCTGGCACAACTAATTTCACAAAATTCTATTTGCTTTCAGGTCCAATGACCATCCTTATCCTGGGGCATTCCTTTATTTCACCCATGTCAGAGTCTCATTTTGTCACAGTGGCACAAGCCATGGATTTGTCTGATCCAAATGTGAAATATTGTGGAAAGAATTCCCTGGTCAACGCCTTGGCCATCTTTTGCTGAGTGTGGAAGAAATAAAATGTCTGTACACAATCAATCATTCTTCAGGCCAGAGAGATTGATTTGGGCTTTATACCTAAAAGACAAAGTATATACTGCATCTTACATGATTTAGGAATAAACAGACATACTTGCCCTGACATTTTTACAGTATTGGCCAGCAATCATGCCCAGACTAAACTGGGCAGCAGCCTTCAAACAGAGACTGCTAGAAAAGGCCAGGAGTTTTATAAACCACAGAACAGCAAAAACAGGTCCAGTATTAGTTATTTTTATATTGGAAGATCAAGAGCTGTATGATAAAGATAAAGATGCAATTTTGTTAAAAAAAAAAGATGGGATCCATCTATCAGACTTTGGTTTTGAGTTATTCAATGTAAATTTAGGTTTGCTTTTAAAGGAACTCTGCTGAACCATCAGGTAGCAATTGTTATCAGGAATTTATAGCTATGGTTACAATCAGACATATAGCTACGTCAAGTGTTTTAATAATTTAGCGTTTTAGAACCAAGGTCAAATTAGGTGCATGCAGTTTAACATAATAGCACTCTATGTTAAATTAAAAAAATGTAAATAAGTAAATAAATAAATAAAGTAAAAAGTGGGGGTACAGGCTTAGAGCAGCAGGGTGGGTATCTCTTCATGATTTCAGCCCCCCATTTTGTTTATATTTGTTAATTATTGATAAAGATTTTAGTTCATAACAGTGCTGCACAGGTAGTGGCAGGATTTATGGTTTAAGAAGTTTTTAGTCAAACCAATTTAAAGGCCATTCAGGAAGGCTTTGTGTCACATCACCTGATAATAGGCCCACGGTTATATCAGTGTCAGTGAAGTTTATAAGTAACCATGTTTTTAGAGTTCTTATATATATTTAAAGTCTATATTGCTGAACGCCAACAACATTTGATTATTAATAAGTTAACTGGTCACTCCTGCAACAGCCTTGTTTGGTGTGTTTATTTGAATAAGAAGTCCAGTGACAATAAATCATTCTTGAAACAAATTTAAACATAGTTATGTGGCTGTCTTACATCTCAAGCTCATATCATAATCAGAAACAGTGAAGCACTAAATATCCATGTAGAGCCAACCTCAACTGTTATAGTGGATGGTTCTAAAAATGATCAGTTCTGGAAACTGTCACCACAACTTCACAGAAGGTACTTCATTTGATTTATAATCAATTACTTACTAGGTAAGTGAAAAGGTAATTGCGCATTTTCAGCTAAAATGAGAACGGCAATATATATATATATATATATATATATACATACATATCTATACATATCTATATAGAGAGAGAGAGAGATAGATATACATGTTCACACTGACATTATAAAGCAGTCAATTGATGTGTTTGTTTTTCTGAGGTAGGGGGCAGCAGATGTGCTAGGAACACATTCATGAAAATACAGGGAAAATATGCAGACTACACAGTGACCTGAGGTCTGGATTGAATTGTAGATTCTAGAACTGTGAGGCATACATCTTAACTATTAAGCCACCAAGCTGCTCACAACTGATAACAGTCTTGTCTAAAATGTTATCAATCTTTGGCATTCCTCCAGTACTGTGAATTGATAATCAGCCTCAATTTAATGTGCAACAGGTTAGCGATATAATGAACTACATAGATTTAAAATGATGAAAAACACATAATTATGGTCACAGTATAATGGAATTTGCTAAGAGGGTTAGGAAATATTAGGATAAAGCTATAAGAGTTGTCATCAAGCTTTTACCCTGGAAACAATATTTTTTTATTTATTTTATTTATTTATTCTATTTACTGGAGTAGTACACTGATCACAATAGACTGTTTGCTGACACATCCTGGGTATATATCCTCATGCCTAAGGAATTATATAGAATTGTATATACAGCCACTTGGCAGTCATATACTTAACGTTTTTAAAATTCTACCTTCAAAACTAAGATGCAAACATATGCGGACAGATCAGCAAATATTTCTTCTGAAAAAATGGTGATCTACAATGCCAAGACTATATCCAAACTGGAAATGTATTATGTCACTCTGAATGCATATGAAAAATGTTACAGTCCTGACAGGCTGGACAACAAACATCTGGAGCTGCTTGAAGACAAATATATTAACCATATAAGGAAACATTTTACTGAGGAAGAAAAGCAGCAATTTGCTTTACTAACTAGCATAATAAAATATTGTTAGTATGCATTTAAATTGTTTAATTTATTCATTCACAGATATTAATCCAATTCAGGGTGGCAGGGAGCTAAACCATAACTGGTTCTGAGTGGGCACAAGCCAGAGAATGTATTCCTGAATAAGATGCCAGCCTATTTCAGAATCTCTCTCTATCTGTCTTTATTTCTATTTATTTATGTATGTATGTATGTAGCTATCTATACACACACACATATATATATATATATATATATATAGGTTTACTAACGTTTCCACGAAGTGCCTACTGTTGTAGATGACAGCATCGAAATGCACTTTCCCAAGTGGCTAGACCTTGAATGGAAAGTCAGCGAACCACATCATCGAACATTGAGTGGAACATATACTCCAATGGCCACATTTCCAGAACAGTGAAAGTTGAACCATTGCTATTAACAAGGTTTGACAAGGTGGTGGAATGACGTGTTTATTTTCAGCATACCAGTTCGGCAATGTGAGTATTCGGCACTTCGTGGAAATGATAGTAAACCTATATATATATCCTACAAATTACCTGTGGATATGCATGTGTGTGTGTGTGTGTGTGTGTGTGCTTGCCACCATGCAGAAAAAAGATTTTTGCTTTATTTTTAAGTTTTTTTATTTTGCATGCACCAGGGTTGCTTCTCATTGTATATGTAGTTGTGTCGACATTTGTAATATTGACGTCTTCTGGTCAGTTTTGTGAATGTTGACACTTGGTTCATTTGCTAAAAATCAGTACACCTATATATATATATATATATATATATGTGTATGTATGTACGTATGGAAGGTGCTACTTTTGCCGAACAACACTTTTGTTGACATCTGTTTAATTAATGCAATTTGGTCAACTAAGCAGATGGCTGACACCTGTCAACAAAATTAGCAGATCTGATGATTCTTGCAGCTGGGCAATTTGCCCATTCCCTGAGAACTGTGTGGTGCTAGAGTTGGAATATTTAACTAGCAGGGGTATGAGGTTCACAGCCCCAATATGGGGGGGTGTTGCCCCTGCAACAAAATGATATATATTTTTTCATTGAGGTTGATGGTCAGTGCATGCTTTGTAGTATGATGATGTGTAAAATGTCAATCATTTTTAGTGTCGGCATTATTCACCTCAATAGTAGTGCCGTTTGTTAAAGATAAGTAAATCTATACATGCATATATGTCTATATGCATTAAATTAAATACTGGATGTAAAGTGAGTTACAGTGAAAAAACAGAGACAGTTTTGAATGGAACACCAACTAGTAGGGGTACAGAAAGTCTTAAGTGGAATAAAAGGAGCAATATTAACAAAACAGTTAATCAGGCAAAGATAGCAGCACTGCACTGGATGTTAGCTAGAACAAATGTTTAACTAATGAGGCAACTAATGCAAAATGGGTGAGTCGAGAGTAAGTGAAAGTAGAGGTTGCATAACAATGGATATTTAGATCCAAATTTAAGAAGCAATATCAAGTAATGAAATGGGCAGAGATAGTAGAATGTGGAGAAGTAAGGTGAGAGATGTCATGCAGTGCCACATTTGCTTTTCCTACGTCTGATGATTTTTGCCTCATTGTTCTCTTTGCCATTTTGAGTCCTTTTTGAGTCTTTTTAACTTCATTTCAGTAAGATTTTTTTTTAACAATAGCACTCCTTCTCAGTCCTGTTCACTTTTCCATAAGAATGCTTTTCTGTAACACACCTAAATGAACATTACAAATTACAATTTAACTTAAAAACTAATTCATGTTCTCTGTTACCATCCCTCATGCATAATACTTTTCTAATTCTACAGTTTGCCTATTATTTCCAAATTACACAGTTTGCTTTATAAGCTAAAAATATTTCAAGAAATTTGATGCAATGGAAGAGCTTACTTGTACTAGGGAGTGGGTTGTTTTTGTTATTAATTGTAGTTGTAATTAGTTCAATATAGGTAAAACTAAACAAATCCTAAAATGTAGAATATAAGAACATTTAAGGGATAAAATGGAATTATGAAGTTAATCTAGTGGCAGTTAACCTTACTAAGAAACATGCTCATGGTTTAGAAATTCTAAATTATGTGTTTTAGAGCAAGTCCTTTTAAATGGAAGCAGGTAGCAGTTTAAAATGTGTTCTTGAATATGAAGAGAATTTGTTAATTTTGAAGCATAACACTATTGTTCATTTTTGCCCATAGGATCATAGGTAAGTACCAGGCAATCAGTCTGCAGACCATTACAAGCTTAGCCAAAAAAAAAAAAAAAAAACTGTTCAAATGTTCCCTCTAGCCTCAAGGTGGCCAAGATAAGATAAATCAGGAGAGAGAGTTTGAGGATCATAACCAAAGTAACTGCTTCTAAAGGAGGAACACCTATGAAAGAATGTGAAGACCAGGCACTCCAGAAAAAAATCCACTCATTAAAACCACCTGCCCACAAACGTCTAATGAAGTCCTTTCAGACTGAAGTTATAAGGCTGCAAGTAATTAGCTTTTATACTGTTTTTGGTTTGGTGGTTTTAATTAACAGAATGTTCTGCAGTAACTGATCATAATGTTCCTTCAGACTATCCATGTGCAACTAACAGTGGGTAAAACTGCCTTCCATTTTATAGCCTGCTACAGACCACCCTCCCAAACCCAGGAACCCCACCAGACCTTCCTGAGAACACTGGAAAATATGAAGGTCTCTCCAAACACCATTATATTGGGTGACTTCAACTACCCTAACATAGACTGGGAGCATTACTCTAGCTCCAACACCCTAGCCCGAAGGTTCCTAGAATTTATAAACTCAAATGCTATGGAACAACTTGTTGCCACTCCCACAAGAGGGGAAAACATACTGGACCTGATCATCACCTACATGGGGACTCTATGCTCCAGACCAGAAGTGTATCCCTCACTGGTAAGATCAGACCATAAACTAATCTCATTAGATATTCACATCCCGACCCCAGCCCCTGCCCAGAAAACCACAGTGAAAAACTTCTCTAAAGCAAATTTCACACTCCTCAAAACTGAGGTGGAATCCTTCAAAGCCCCCGGGCCTGTGGAAAATATGGCCCAGACCACAGAATCCTTTATAAACACATTCTATGAACACCTTCAGGAATACATGGATCATGCAATCCCAAATAAAACCAAGATCCAATCCTCCAAAGTTAGGCGTCCTGTCTGGTGGACCCCAGCCATAAACAAACTATACAATAGAAGGAGGAAGCTACTACATGATAGAGCAAAATCCCAAAAAGGGAAGGCATCTCTGATCAGTATTAGCAAAAAACTATGGGCACTCATAAAATCGTCTAACGCCAGCTTCGAGAGAAAAATTGCACAGGACACTAAGGATAATCACAAGGCTTTCTTTAGTTATGTTAGGAACCTGGGTGGTAATTCCCAGATATGCTCAGAATTAGTCCAAAATGACAAAAAATACACCGAATCCACAGACATTGCCAACATCCTAGCTGACAGGTTCAGCAAACTTCTCCCCTTCCCACCAAAGGGCAAATATCTATCCCAGCAGAGTGCTGCCCCCCCTGACATCTCAGATGCTCAGGTAAGAGCCACCCTCTCCAAAGCAAAAAACACAGCATCAATGGGACCAGACGGTGTCCCGGGCTGTGTCCTACATGAACTCCAAGAAGAACTAAACCCAAACATAAAACTACTGTTTAATCTCAGCCTTACTGCAGGATATGTACCCAAAGAGTGGTGTACAGTAACAGTGGTCCCTCTCCACAAAGGTGGTGCCTCAACGGATCCTGGAAACTATTGCCCCTGACTAGCTTGGTCTGCAAAGCTATGGAAAGGATCATCATGGACCTCATAAATAAAGATATTGGGGACGTACAGACACTGGATCCTACCCAGTTCAGCTTTGTTAAGGGCAGATCCTGCCTCTTAAACCTGGTTGATTTCTTTGAAACAGTCACCAAGGCCATTGACTAGGGGAAAGTGGTCCACACAGCCTACCTGGACCTTGCAAAAGCCTTTAGATACAATACCCCACTCGGGCATTATAGATAAGCTCACCAGCTTAAATATAAACTCCTTTGTCACTAGATGGGTTGCAAACTGGCTCAAGGACAGAACCCACATGGTTAGAATTGCTGGAGCCATCTCAGACTCCAAACCAGTTACAAGTGGCGTCCCACAAGGCTCAGTCCTGGGACCTCTCTTGTTTGGTATATATTTCTCAGAGGTACAGGCTAACATGGAAGGACTGTGGCTGACCAAGTTCGCAGATGACTGCAAACTGGGTGCCATAATCAACTCTCCAGCTGACACAAGCATCCTACAAAAGGGCCTCATAGAAACAGACAGCTGGTGCCAGAGCCATGGCCTCAAGCTAAACGCCAAAAAGTGTATAGTCATCCCCTTTGGCAAAAACAAAGTGCCCACAAATTACCACATAGGTGGTAATCCATTAAGTACGGAAGAAGTAATTAGGGACCTGGGGACCCAAGTTGATAGCAATCTCTCATTTGACAACCACGTGGCCAAAGTGGTTAGAAAAACATTTTATATAGCCTACCTAATCATGAAGGGATTCACATCTAGATCAGGGGAGGTCATTGTGCTTCTTTACTCATCCCTCATCAGGCCCATAATTGAGTACAATGCCCCTTTTGGGATGTACCTTACCGGACACCTGCAGCAACTGGAAAGACCCCAAAAGTACCTCACCAAGAGGATCAAAGGGCTCAAACAGATGCCATATGCTGCCCGGTTAAAGAAACTCCAGCTCTACTCAGTGGCATACCGCCTGCTCAGAGGCGATCTGTGCCTGACGTATAAAGCCATGTCCATCCCAGAATTAATGGACATGCTGCACCTCAGAAAATCCAAATCCCATCAAGCTATGTGCTCGTGAGACTTGAACCTCAGCACTGAAATAAATAGGACATGCTGGAGGGACAGATTCATAACCCAGAGGCTCCCTTCACTCTGGAATAAAATCCCAGTCCAGGTTAGGCAGAGTCCCTCATTGACTCTCTTCAAGAGGAATCTTGATGAGTGGATGGGAGATCGTAGGTTTACCCCAGGTATCACTTCTGTGTCACTGTTAGACAGAGGCAAAGTATACTAATCTCGAAAAAGGGCATAGCAAAATTCATTTAAAATGGGTGGCAAAAGCCAAACACACTCTGGCTAGGCTTATAAATGCCCTAGGACAGATAGCCTAGTATGAACCTATAATCTTCCTCCTTTATGCACAGTTTTTGATCTGCCTGTTTTTTGAACGATCTGAGGCTGCCCGACTGGTTATGTAGGTTTATCTTCGAGGTGATAAGGGTGATACTGTACTTGACATGTAGATGAAGTGTGTTCCTGAGCTGACTGTATTTTGGGATATGAATACATCACATAAATATGTTCTATTTATCTGCTGATGAAGGTTTAATCCCTTTAACCAAGTACTTGAGTTACCATTAGTTCTGTGAAGGAATAGAAGGTCAAATAGGGTTGGATCATTTACGACTTGAAATGCTAGACACAGATCTTCACAGAGGAGTCTGTAAGAGACAAATACAGAGAATGGGCTGCCAGTTTCTCCTGATAGCTAAGAATTTTAGACCACTGATCTTTTTAGTTATAAATCTCTGAGGCATCTCACATTGTGTGATATATTTAGACAAATACATTCCAAAAAGTGCATTATATTCTACAGTGGGTTTGATAAGATGCAACTAAAGGATTATTAAGACTTTTATTGCATCTATCAGAGATGCCTTTAGAAAATTAGATGAGGCAGATAAAAATAATCTTTAAAATGGCAAAACACTACTCAACTTTATATGCACAACACAGGAAAAGAGGCTGCTGTTTATTAGCTAGAAAACATCATGTCACTTGCAATCGAATAAACTTTTAAAAAGATGCACATATATTTAATTTAAATTTCTCAAATAAAAAAATGAATAGATAAATCATATTAATATGAATATCAATAAATAACTGTACATTTCCTTATTTATGTAAAATAATTATGAACTTATAAATGCTGTGATTTCAATAACCATTTTATATTAATATTTTCACTTAAGCCTGCTATGAAATTTGCCAAGAATTTATCTATGTCCCCTCCAAAATGAGTATCTGTTACAAAATCAATTACAAAAAAATACAGATTTTTCTAAAATAAATTCCATGGCAATTCAGTCAGCTTTTTTGATGACAGAAACAGTGAGAATTTAGATCTTACTATTCATTAAGTTCCCTCGGAACTTGCAGAACTCATTCGATTTTTGACTGGAATTTTAACATAGCTGCAAGGCATGTTACCTAGCAACAAACCTTGTAGTTCAAGTTCCTCTTCACAAAATTGTTCAATGGTAGAGGTGTTAACCCTTCCTTCAGGTACAATGGATGGGAGTTTTGACTTCATAACAGTTAGATGGACATATGAGAATGTCAGTGGCACCTGTAATGTTGATTTGGTGTTTCAGAACTACAACCTTTTTGGCATAAACCACTCTTCTGCACAAGGTACTGTTTTAAATGAAATATCAAACACATCAGGAATTGATTGCAAGAATTTAATTTATGATTTAGAAAATGCTAGTTTAAATGTTAAAACTACCAAATTGGAAATTCTTTATTTGTAACATTGCATTGCAACAAGCTCCACTAGGTTAAAGAACATATAAGTTTCCAAACTGAATCAGTCACAATGACTAGTTATACAAGAAACTTGTTCATATTTTTAACAATACTGGCATTGAAGTTATGAAGATACTGGTCTGTAATTATAAAACAAAACTGGAATGCTTAAAAGATTTGGCGAAGGAAATGGACAAAAATATGAAAAAAAAAACATAGATTTTTTAATGATTATCTCACTGTTTCCAATGGTATTGCAGTTAAAGTCAATTGGCACTCTGAGACTATTGTTCACAGAAAGAAAAAGAAGTTAGCTACAGATTCAGAGATGTATACTAAGGTAATTGCTTTTCTGTTAGATAAGCATACTAGAATCAACAATGCTAACATCAATCAAGTTGAAGACATAGTGGGCGATTCACAGAAAAACAATGAATTTTTATTTTCAAATAAGGAATTTGATAGAGCCTTCCCATTACTGCATGATGACATTGTTGAACAAAGTGTAAATAGATCTAGACAAGGTAATAGTTTTATCAATATGTTAACTAGTTATTCACCCCCTCCTTTTCAAAATTTTGTACAGAAAAATGTGGGAGAGACGGTCATTTCAAAGGGATGGAAAAAGGAAAGCCAGGGCAAGGGGAAGAATGGTATAGTAACAAAATGTCTAGTAATCAATTTCAGCAGTTTTAATCTTGACTTCAAACATTTGACAGTACTAAATAAAGGGTTTACTTTTACTTTTATCACCTCAGATAGGGCCAGCATAGTTAGTATTATAAAAGATCTGAAGTTATTTGCATGCAAGTTGAATCCATATTACATATTAAATGATATAAATAATTTTATGGGAGATTCTACACAATTTTTTTAAAAGAGAAGTGTTTATAATCCTTCATTGCATCATATACTTCAAATATTTTCTGATACCTGTGAGCAGGACATTTGGGGGATTAATAACAACCCTTTAATTAAAAAAATTGTCATTTGGTGGAAGAGAAGCTTTGGTAGAACTTAGAAAGCAGGGAAAAACATTAGAATCATGAAAATAGATAAGGGTAGTAGTACAGTACTTATGGCCTTGGAGGATTGTAATTACAAACATTTGCATTTATTAGGACACACTGATTATTATGAACAAGTTCCTGTTAATGTTATGAAGTATAATTTTAAGAAAATAGATGAGTGGTAGGATGGTGCTGCGGTAGCATTGTCACCTCACAGTAAGGCTCTGTCCTATTCGATTCTCAGCTAGAGCGTCTTCTGCGTGGAGACATGCATGAATGGGCGTACCTTCGTTGAAGGTTGTGCATCAGAGCTGGTAACTCGGTACGTAAAAATCAACTACCAATCATTAGCGGACCGGAGTTCCACTGTGGCGACCCCTAACCGGGAAAAGCCAAAAGACACAGACAGGATTCAATAAACTCTGTATAGGATTTGCACAAAGCCTACATGGAGTTTACATGTTTGCACAGTGAGCAGCAGCGGTGATTATATATCCATGCCATGCACCACGTTTAAATGTAAACAAACATGGTTTTGTGGCTGGCAACAGTGTTGCCAGCTAGCAAACTATGTAAAGCAGCACACATAGCAAACTTGTTTACCTTTGAGCAAACTAGGTTAGTGGGATTGTGAGAAATGCCACAATGATTACCCAGTTAATCATATAGTAATGTATATGGTCCAAATATGGTACACAGCAGTGTGTACAGTGCAGAGTATTGTGGAATCCAATTCCAGCATATTATAAAAAAAATGTGTAAATGATCTGTAAGGGTACATGGAATGTCATTTAACATAAACAGTCAGGGGAAGTGTGCATATTGAATAGGGACACACACAGATGAACTGTAGGAATGAACACAGGGAAAGATGTATGTGCAGCCTAGGTATGGCCAATAAGATGTGTGACAGCTCACTGTGGTAAAGGCGGCTCACTTCAGTTACACATTACTCGAAATGTGTAGGGAGGTATATGAAGAAGGGTGAATTGCATTCAGTTATTGGTGTGATGAAGGCTGTGAACTGTGGCAGTATTATGGCCTTTGATGTGGATGTCTTGCACTTACTCAGTAGTTGTGTTACATACAAGGGAGTTGTCACAACTGTGGCCACATGCTGGTGGATGTTCACCATGCCATCTATCCCAGGAGAATAGGCATACTTGTGCCAGTATACAAGAACAAAGGGGACATCCACAACTGTGGG